>NC_058037.1:890552-1190552 GCF_019176455.1 Solea senegalensis
ATGACACCCAACTCATTCTCTCTTTTCCCAGCTCAGACACACAGGTAGCAGAACGGATCACCGCTTGCCTGACTGACATCTCTCAGTGGATGTCTGACCATCACCTGAAACTCAATCTCGACAAGACTGAATTTCTTTTTCTCCCAGGAAAGGGCTCTCCCACCACAGATCTAACCATCACCCTCGACAACTCTGTGGTAACTCCTTCTCACACTGCAAGGAACCTGGGTGTGACACTTGACGACCATCTCTCCCTCACTGCCAACATTGCTGCAACAGCTAGATCTTGCAGATACATGTTGCACAACATCCGAAGGATTCGGCCTCTTCTAACCCAGAAGGCGGCACAGGTTCTGGTCCAGGCTCTTGTCATCTCACGCTTGGACAACTCCCTCCTGGCTGGTCTTCCTGCATGCGCCATACGACCTCTGCAACTCATCCAGAATGCAGCAGCTCGACTGGTCTTCAACTTACCAAAATTCTCCCACACTACACCACTCCTCCGCTCCCTTCACTGGCTTCCTGTAGCTGCTCGCATCCGCTTCAAGACTCTAGTGCTTGCGTTCCATGATACAAACGGATCCGGTCCAGCCTACATCCAGGACATGATCAAAACCTACACCCCAGCCCGCCCACTCCGCTCTGCATCGACAAACCGGCTCGCTGCCCCCTCACTGAGAGGATCACAGAGGCACTCGCAGAACTCGAGACTGTTCACTGTCCTCGCTCCCAAATGGTGGAACGATCTCCCCATCGACATCCGGACAGCTGAAAGCCTCCACATCTTCCGACGCCGACTAAAAACACACTTATTCCGACTCTACCTCGACTAAGACGACAAAAAAAAAAGAGAAAAAAATAAATAAATAAATAACTTGTACATCGCACTTATGACTAGCACTTCATAGTTTGTTCTACTTGAAGCTCTTACTTACTTCTAGCTCTTATTTGTACCCAAATGTTTAAATGCACTTTTGTAAGTCGCTTTGGATAAAAGCGTCTGCTAAATGACATGTAATGTAATGCAACATACTATTATATGACCTTTTTGACCCATTTTCGACGACATACTGTAATATGACTTTTTTGACCGATTTTGGACGACATACTATACTATGACTTTTTTAGGTGATTTTGGACGACATAATATACTAAGACTTTTTTAGGTGATTTAGGACGACATACTATACTATGACCTTTTTGATCGATTTTGGACGACTTACTATACTATGACGTTTTTGACCGAATTTGGACGACATACTATACTATGACTTTTTGACCGATGGACCTAATTTACTATACTATGACGTTTTTGACCGAATTTGGACGACATACTATACTATGACTTTTTTAGGTGGTTTTGAACGACATACTATACCATGACTTTTTTAGGTGATTTTGGACGACAGACTATACTATGATGCATTTGACTGATTTTGGAAGACAGACCATAATATGACTTTTTTGACCGATTTTGGACGACATACTATACTATGACTTTTGACTGATTTTGACCTATTATAATTATACTATGACTTTTTTTGACCTGATTTTGGACCTTAATTTACTATTATATGACTTTTTGACCAATTTGACGACATACTATACTATGACTTTTTGACCCATTTTGACCTTAATTTACTATACTAAGACTTTTTTGACCATTTTGGACTACATACTATACTATGACTTTTTGACCACTATACTATACTATGACTTTTTTAGGTGGTTTTGGACGACTTACTATACTATGACTTTTTTAGGTGATTTTGGACGACATACTACACTATGACTTTTTTAGATGATTTTGGACGACAGACTATACTATGACTTTTTTAGTTGACCCATTTTCTTTCAGAACAATAAATGGATCAAACCACTCGCCAATGAACGGATAAGCGATAGAGTAAACATGTATGACCTTGGTGACCCACAGCACTGGTTACTCTGTGTTCCAACATCATCATGATGCCTGGATCATGAATCCACAGACTAACATTCAAGAACCAGACCATTTTAAACTTCTGTGGTAGTTATGAGGGAAACTTTGCTGACATTTCAAAAATGATTCGGGGACATTTATCAGTTTGACTTGTTTTAAAAGGTTCACAGAAATCTAGGAATTCTGTTCAACCTTGTTCTTCTTTGTACTTTATTCTTGTAAAAACTCCTATCCTGTTTGAGTCTGTAACGTTGCTCTTTTTAGATACCATCTCTTGGCTCAGAGCTCCCCCATGTGGCTGTACAATTCCATTACACACAACTCAGGTCACAAGAGTCTCACACACACACACACACACACACACTTAAGAAGAACTGTATAAAAAAGTTTTATTAACAAATGCAAAAATATCAAATATTTAAACATGAAGCCATTGTGGGTCGATCTTCTTTAAAAACAACAAGAGCTTCCTTCAGAAGATTAAGCACATTTGAGCGTTCATGGACGAGGTGTGTCACATTCAGGTGGTGGACTGAGGACATCCACTGGTTCACGACACTCAGAGACAAAGAGATTTACAAAGTCATAATAAATAGAATGCTTCTGATGGTGATGAATGGCAGGGTAAGATCCTGGAGGACGGATGGAACAATTCATGGTGGAAGAGCAAATTCAGACGCTGCTCATCTCCTCCATCTTCACACTGTGTGCAACACAAATCACATGGGTGAGTTCATGTGAATTTTACTAACAAAAAAAAAGGTGCAATGCATGATGAGGAGAATTTAAAGCACAGCAAAATACCAACGGGGGCCATTTTGACATGTTTTAGCAGGCGATACAAAGGTGGTACTGGTTCTTATGGGTCGTTGCAATCCTTGAAAGTTTGTGAAAATAGCCCTAAATAGACATGGGTCATTGAAAGTACTTGAATTTTGTGCAAGAAAGAAGTGAAGTTGATATTTAAGTCTCTTTGGTTTGTTACGACGCCACCTACTGTTTCACGCCCTGCATTGCTTGATGTGCGTCGATCAGGACTACGCAGGACAAACACCGTGTTGTGTCTGTCTCTCTGCCGTTGACGTGAGATTCCACGCAGAACAACGAGCGAGTGACGTTAAGCAAGAGCGAGCAAATGACGACGCGATGCCTGGGAAATACAAATTCCAAGATCCAGGTTATCCAAGACCCCAAGGACAATAAAAGTGGACGCCATGGGTGAAGTGGCTCTTATAAGTTGCCCTCTCATCTTAAGCTGTTACAGCACATTTCGTCCTTGAATTTGGAGAAATTGGTCCTGGAAAGTCCATGAATTTGGTGCCAATCAAGGTGTGGGAACCCTGACAATGGCTTTGTCCAGTAAGTAAGACCCTAAAAGTGGGGAAGCTAAATGGAACTCAGCCATCATTTATTTGATTATTTATGTTCCTCACTGTGTTCCATCGTGAGTCGGACAGGGAGTGACGTGTGTGATCGGTCAGGAAAATATTTGAAATGCTACAGCGGTGGACAAAAAAAAGAAAGATAAAATGACTTACATTAGACCAGGATTGTTGTTACATTTACTTGTATTTACCAAAAAGATCTGCTTTGGAATCAGAGTGAGAGTCAAATTCTCACAAAAAGTTAGTGCTCGGTTTTGAAAAATAGGTTTTTAGTGCAACAGAGAATTGTGAAGCCTCTTATGTTTGCATCAGTCTAATTATTATTTACAGTTTACAGTTTATTATTACAGTACTATTATTACTCTGGCTGAAAGAGTTTGAGAACATTTCTGCAGAGTGAGGAAAATGACATTTTTAATTAAATCTACAACATAATTAAGACCGTGAGCAGTGGAGGCGCTCCAGGCCAGTCAGGCGTGAGCACAACATTAAAATCCAACTAAACGAAAACACAACAGCAGAGAAAAAACAACTGTGATTAGAGAATAGCTGTTTAACATATATTAACACGGATGGTCTGGTCACCTTTCAGAGTCTGTCTTCTAAGCACTGACGTCCTGGGTTTTCTCTTCCTCTTTTATCTCTGTGAATGGAAGAAGAATAAATATGTCACGTACTATAATTCCAGTCTAAAAACATTTTTTTTGTATAAACATCCACCCACCAGATTTCTTCTCTTCTGTTTCCTTCTTCTCGTCATCGACTCTGGGTCTTTTCATTCCCTTCTTGGGACTGGACACGTTCCTCCTGCCACCTTCGCCCTCGTCCTCGGAGTCGGAGAACTCTTCATCACAGGCTATCCACTTATCTGTGGCACGGACTGCAACCACACAACAACACACACCGGTTAACCATGTGGCGGGTGGCACCATGGAGCCCGGTTAGCTAGAAACGGACCCGCATCCACATCAGGTCCCATCACATCACCACAGGCCAAAGGTCTGATTATCTACTTACTGGACAAGCGTTTGTCAGGGTCATCCATGTCCTCGTCCACGGTGTCGTCTGGGACAGCGTCCTCTGGGATGGCCAGCATCTGAACACCGGGAGCATGAGGAAGCATCCGCAGGTTCTCAAACAGCCGCTGTCTGAACAGTGAGAGACACACAAACCAACGCCTTCAGCTCACTGGTGCAGTTTCAATCACTGACCGTGAAATGAGGCTGGTCGTAGGAAAAAAGAAATCTCATCACAATATCCGTCCATCCATCTTCTACCGCCTTACCCTCCACAGGGGGTCATGGGGGGGCTGTGCCAATCTCAGCTGACAAAGGACGATAGGCGGGGTCACACTGTGGACAGATCACCAGTCCATCACAGGGACACACATAGAAATATTCACACCTACAGTCAACCTAGAGTGACCAATTTACCTAATTCCCAAATTGTTGGACTGTGGGAGGAAAGCAGATATATATATATATATATATATATATACATATATATATATATATATACACATATATATATATATACACGTTACGTCATACGTAATGTGATGTTCATTTCATTTATTACAAACTTACTTGTGTCGTTGTAATTTAAACATGAAATAAAGAAACACAATAATAGATACGTTTCATATCTGGCCACATACAAATAGATACATTATTAAAACGATTAAACACGACAATTGATGAGTTAAATAATTTAAACATTTCCCCTGGGGGATTAATAATTGGTGCTATATAATAGTAGTGATTTTTATTTTATTCCAATGAGATTATTATCATATTTCTTGTACTTTTTAGTTACTTTACTTTGTTTCTACATGATTTTGTTACGTTAGCATCAAAAGATAAATAAATGAAACTTTAAGACCTATAAGCAGTGTTCATGTGATTTTACACATTTATTCTCTGACAATAATCGTACCAAGAAAATCTATAAACGTGACATCCCTAGCTATAAAGCACACACACTATCTTAGTTAGAGCCTGCAGGTAACTCGACCAACATCACCTGCTCCTCCACTATAAATAATTGCTTGTTTTTTTTTTCTACGTGTATTTGTTTCCTATGATGTGTTATTCAATTAATCCTGATTTGAAACATTAAATGTCTTATGTTTACAAGTATTTGACAATCTTATAATATATGTATTTTTAAAACCTAAAACCTTTGTGAAATTCATTGTTCGACCTTTGTGTGTTTCCTGTGGGAATGTGGCTCCAGTCAGAATCCTTATAACCACAACAATTTGCATAACCACTACTAACAATGACCACGTTCCTGCATAAAATGACATACTTGATCTTGTCCGTGTACTCCCGTGTGTTCTGGTTGGTCATGTTGGAGGGGCTGATGTGCAGCTTGAAGTCAGGGCTAAAATATTCAAAGTAGTCATTGTAGGGCAATTCTGCAACAGAAAGAACCAGTGACAAAAGTGAGTCCAACACAAACAACTGTCGGAGGTGAAATATGCCGCAGATAAAGCCTCCAATGACCGGTGGTCTGGAATGAAAAGGGAGCGATAACAAACCAGTTAATATGATTTACTGAAGCTTTATAATCTACTGTGATCCTGACTGAAGGGAGGATGAAATGAAACGAGTGGAGGGAGTTCAGTTAATGTCCTGAACTTCCATTAAGAAGACTGCTGGTCCATTCAACAGCCTGTGATTATATCCCTACTCTCTATGTTGCACACGCTCAGTGGACAGAGTGCTGACTTAGCAACCTGTAAGGAAAGGTAACAGGCAGACCCTTTCCAGAAGTGAGGTACTTGTCAGAACTGGATGGACACGAGTATTCAATTATTCAAAAAATGCAAATAAATGAGGCAGCAGCAGAAATGCCCACATTTAAGAGATTTCCTGAATGCATCTTGAAGCTGCTCCTCTAAGCTCAACACACCTGTAGATGATGCTGAAGTGGTGTTTTTTTTTTCCTCCATGTCTGGAATTTACAAACTCCTCCCTCTAGTATTCAATACACAGAACCAGTCTGGTTTTGTGAATATCAGATATCAAACTGAGGACTGTACCTTTATTACTTTTCCATACTGAGCAAGAGAACATTTTGGCACTTGTCGATACAGAGAATGAGAGTGCAGTATATCTCATGACATCCATCCATCCTCCACATGAGGGTCGTGAAGGGGCACTGTGCCACTCTCTGTATGTATATAATTTAATTTTCAATTTAAAAGATTTTTCATGGTCTGAGACCTTGGAATTTGACGCCATTTGCTCCGTCTTGCATTACGTTACTCGCTCATTGTTCTTCGTGGAATCACAGGTCAACGTTGGAGGGAAACAGTGGACCGTGTCCACAACACAGACTCAGTGTTTGTCCTGCGTTCTACATCAAGCGATGCAGGGCAAATGAAACAGTAGGTGGCGTCGTAACAAACAAGGGCACAATGGCGACATTTACCCAAATATCAACATAACTTTCAAAATTCATGTACTTTCAATGACCCAAAGCGATTAAAAAAAAACTTTTTCAAATTCACAAACTTTCAGAACCCATAGTATTATAGAATATTCTATCTTGAGTGTAACCGCGTGTAAGCATGTCATAGTTTTAAAATGAATTTAGTCAGCAACTGCACTGAATTTACAGTAACTATCTAGTTTGTTTTTATACAAACTCTATACATTCTGTGCAAAATCCACTCATTTTGAACTGGGGATTTGCAACACAGTCAATTACATAATTGCATATGGCATAGGAAGGCCTTAGTAATAAATATACTTTTGGTCAGCTTGCATATGAACCTTGAGCTGTGTGTAACAGAGGCATTTTTCTATCAGAGCAAACACTCGACATCAGTGACAGCTGTCGGACTAAAGATCTCTACAGTGGCTTTAAGGCTTGCGATGCAAAAAAGGCTAAAACATGAACATCAACCTTCATTTTATTGATCAGTGACCCACCGTCAGGGATTTCCGTGTCCAGAGCCACAGCTGTTTCATAGGTCCAGCAGCGGGCCACATTACGGATCGTATATCCTCCTCCACCGAGCATGAGCATTGGCAGGTTGAAGGACTTTATGTACTCCACACACCGGGCGTGTCCTGGGTCAACCAACAAACACAATGCAACACTGTCGGATAACACGGCAGGTGATGCATTCAATGTTTCACACTCATGTCAGTGTGTCCATACCCCGAATAGTGAGGTTAAAGCAGCCAAGGCGGTCTCCTGAGAGAGAGTCAGCACCACACTGAAGCACCACAGCACTGGGCTGGTACATCTCCATCACCTTAGCCATCACCTGGAAGTTCACAGCAGAGGACTCACAATCACGTAGTGGTCAAAAATAATAATAATAATAACAATAAGAATAATAATAAGTATAATAATAGTAATATAGAGTCCAAGGCAGAATATAATACAGATCAAGGGGTAGGATTTAAAAAGTTCTTATTTCACCTGCCTCCTTTCAAACATGAGTGTGGAAAACATGAAATATGCTCCTCTCTCCTATTAACACAAGTTTGTTTACTTCTTGTGCGCGCTGACCTCTGAAATGAAAGCCGAAAGTTATCCATGTGAAACAGTCACTTGCCTGCAGTCAGTCAGATGGGAGAGACAGAGAGAGTAGCTGAAAGTGGAGAGAGGGGAGGGATTGTTGGGCGGAAGGTTTCATTTTAAGTAGGGATGCACGATATCTCGGCATTAATATTGTTATCGGCCGATGTTCGTCATTTTTTAAAATATCGGCATCGGTCCAATGAGTAAAACTGCGCCGATTTTAACAACCGATGTTTATACCCGTCTGTTTGTGTATGTGTGTCGGGAAGGGGAGGCCATGCGGCATTTGTTTGGGCATATGACAGCGTCAGTGGCGCAAGCGCAGCACAAGATGTGTGTGTGTGTGTGTGTGTGCGTGCGTTTTTTTCAGGGTGTCGATAGAAGATACGCGAAAAGCATTATGCAACACTTGCAAAGTCGAGGTAATGCGAGGAGGGTTCCGCGTCAAGTCATTCAATACCACAAATTTGTAACATTAGGCGGCAGACAAAAAAGAAAGCAGCGCAGCTGGGACTCAACCAAAGGAAGACATTGGCCAGGGCAATAACGATCAAGGTAATGGAAATGATTGCTCGACGACCAGCCGAGGTTTCCGACGGTTGATATTGAACCGTCGGAACAACCTGCCAAGTCGGCGCTACTTTTCCGATGTTTTGCAATTTAATAAATATCTGGTTGCCATGAATACTGGCAAGTTTGATAAAGTATTTTAACATGTTTTTTTTATTATGGCAGCTCTTAGTAGAGCTTGTCAGGTATTGTTTCTCAGATAGATAGATAGATAGATAAGCTTTATTTTCAGACTCAAGGTCTAAGACACACAGTACAAAAGGAATAAAAATCACACAATAGAATAATAATAATAAAAAGAAGAAGAAAATAAAATAAATAGAAAAAAAATAATCTAATGACTAATATCTGTCTGTGTAGTTTTATTGGCGCGGTTGTTGTTGCCGGGAGGAAGGGTTGTTGACTTTATTTACGTACCCAGTATAGACGCCCTTATCTCGGTTACAGTAACTTTGGCAGAGTATTATTTTTATTTATGTTCATGTTCGTAATTTATGATCCAAACTTTCTCACAGGAGTTTAGTGAGTTGAGGGAGTTAAACTGTACTTTCCTTTAGTTACACACTTGCTACAAGTGGTAAAGGTTTCTAAAAACCTTTACTTGTAGTTGGTTACTTGTGTCTTATGTGACCTTGTTATTTGGAGGTAAAACATGTTTTGAAAATAAAGGAAGACATTCAAAAATTCAGCTTGCATGATTTTCATTCTGTACAAACTTTTATCATCTCAGAAACTTTTTTTTTAAAAACATATATCGATATCGGTAGATATCGGTTATCGGCCATAGCAGCAATATTAATATCGGTATCAGTGGAAATAGTCATATCGGTGCATCCCTAATTTTAAGGATCTGACCAACGGAACCATCTATAAAACAAAAGTTTTATACTACCTGGGTGTCACGGCACAACTTATTGACAATGACTGGAAGTTGCGATCCTTTGCCTTGACTGTCAAAAAACAGATTATGTTGCTTTGTAGAGATGCACCGAAAACTCAGTGCACAAAAATGTCCAAAAAGGCATTTTCGGTTCTGCGGCTGAAAGACTTAAGACCGAAACAACGTGACTGAAACAGGATGTTGTGATGATTCATGCAAAAACTGTGGCCAGCATGCGTCTGTCTATCCCCACTTACAGTCTGTCCAATATCAGTTTGTAACACCAATAAAACGGTTCCAACAACATGTGAAGACACGGTGAAACAGCAACTATTAAATGCTAGAAAGTCTCTTTGAGCAAAAGTGAAACTGGGCTGGAGACGGAATGGTGCACAGGAAAAAAAGTCTGTCTGCACCAGAGGGGAAAGCAGTCTCGTTGGCTGATATGTTCGATGAGATCCTCCTAAATATTTTCATAGATTCTTAATTGATTTATTCTCTGAAGAATGAATATTAATCTATACTATAATTGCAATGCCTTGACTTTAGTGAGGTAAGTACTCTCAGTCCCAGCCATATATAATATATATAATACATTTTACATAAACATTTCAATACAGATATCATTTAAGTCACATTTCACATAAACTTACATTGTTTACTTGTCATAACCTTGAAATAATGTAAAAAGAATATGATTATTGTCACAATATGATCAAATGTAACAGATTGTCTTCATGACAGATATCTACAATGAAATTATAAATCCTGAAAAAGTCAGTAATATTTGCCGTTGCATTGTCAAACAACGTCTTTCTCATATTTAATTATTTACAACACTCATACTCACAGGCTTGAAGAGTTGCTCATACGACTCATCATCAATACCGTCCCGCAGAGGGAAGTTGACAGCGTAATATTTGCCTTTTCCCGCTCCAATATCCTACAAACAGAGAAGGTCAGATGCATCGCACAGGACAACAGTGCATTTCCATTTCCACATCAGTTATATAACACTACAATCTTAACATTTAAAAGCCTACAAAGACCACGCTCATGTATTCATATATAAATCATGATCTGTGGGTGAGTGAGGACAAAGGCTGAGACTCACCCTAAGGTCTCCAGTTCCAGGGAAGTACTCCCCATATTTATGGAAAGACACAGTCATGACCCTGTCTGTGGTGTAGAAGGCCTCCTCCACTCCATCCCCATGGTGGATGTCTATATCAACGTACAGCACCCTCTGGTGGTTCCTGAGAGGAATGGACAACACATATACAGCAGAGATGTATATCGTCTTTTTCAAAATACGAGTAGGGCTGAGGGAAAATATGGGCAAAAATTCTCATTAAGCTTAAAGCTAAGGTGGGGTGATATGGCTCGTAAATAATATTGTTCTTCTTTCTTTTGAGATGTTTGCACTTCTCAAAAGGAGAGAAACAATGCACTGTAAATACAGTCTAAAATAAAGTATCCACTGTTTATGATCTGGATTTCCTGTCGTTGGGACACTCACTTGAGCAGCTCCAGAATGGCCAGCACGATGTCGTTGACGTAACAGAATCCGGACGCTTCAGATTTCTTTGCGTGGTGAAGTCCTCCAGCCCAGTTCACCGCGATGTCGGTCTGTTGTCGGTTCAGCTTCACTGAGCCAGCTGACCATAAAACAAACAAACAAACAAACAAACAAACAAACTTTCAGGTTAAGATGATCCTAACTACAGGTCGACTGATACTGATACAGTTTATTACTAAATAATGAGACCAGTGACTGATATTTGGAATTAATATGTATTTAACCAAAATTACTCACACTTAGGGCTGGGTGACATGGCCTAAAAATTAAAATCCCCAATTATTTTTTTTTTTAAATCTGATTTTAGATTTTAATCGATTTTGCTCTCTCTCAGGAGCCGAGAGAGAGCAGCAGACGTTTTAACCCACGTTAAAGAAAAAAAAATCAATTTTTATTTTTTAAATCGTCCAAACAAAAAGATCCGATTAATCGATTTAAAATCGATGAATCGCCCAGCCCTGCTCACGCTATTATTGCGACACCACCTGCAGCTCTAGAACTTTTATCTATAGGGACTGTTTTAAAAAAGCACAAATGCTTGGAATAGCAAGGATGTCACTCAACCTGGTCAGTTTTGCAATGTAGTACTTATGATATTATAGAAGTATAATAACGACTTTATCAGCAGGGAACAAGTAGTGCACTTACTTACCTACACATACACGAATAACACTCAGTGCAAGACTTTCTAGAGACTACTTTCTAATGGGTTTTTTGGGACTTACCTGCAGAGCCTCCGGCAGAGAGTTGGCAGAACTCAAACAACCCGTCAAACACAGGACAGTCCTCTCCAACGTTGACTGCAAGACAAGAATGGTGAGAGAATTACATAGTGTTCCCAGGCGTCCTCCACAATTTCACATAATAATATAAGACATCTGTAACCCAGTGCTTTGCTCTGTTGCTGCATTGTAGACCCATGAGTGATGTCACAATAATCTCAAAAATTAAATGCAGCGGTATGAACGAGACTATCGCAGATGAAGACGAGACACAGTACAACCGCACACGATCTCTATTATTGTGATAATCGTGAATGTGACTTGAAAATCCTGTTTAACTCACAAACATAAAGTCCTTTTTTTATGTGCCACAATGGCGAGCTGCGTCTTTCATCATGACTTATAATCATCACATTAAATCAATGCAGACAGAAGACTGTGACTGTTTAAGTTTAAAAATCTAACTTGTTATGGTTATTTTTTTTTTTTCAGTCATCGCAATAACATTGTGAATCTTGATTTTTTTTTGGGGGGGCAGGATAATTGTGGTATTGTGCAATTGACCCATCCCTGGTGGCAGCAAGCATTTAGTTAGTGGGCTCCATGTGATAAAATGTAAGAGATTAACCAGGTCCTTGAATGCATCTCTTTAGCTGAACGCACTGTGAACCTTGCATTACTTTCACTCGCTCTCATGAGCTGGAGTTTCGAGTATACAAATGTTTGAATATTGAATATTCAAATAGCTCTGCATTTTATTTTGGGGTTTGATCAGAAATGTTGCGCATTTCAAACACTGACGTTACAAAATAACACAGTTGAACTTACTGAGGTAAAATCATTGCTTTTGTCAAGGGCCTTTGCTGCGCGGAGTAAGCAGTTAACTTTAGTTTGCAGTCCAAAAGCAGCTGAATCAGTTAACATATTTCTAATATGAATAGTATGAGGTACTGACCTGTCGTCAGCCTCACGAGACAAAGAGGGACTTCATCACTGAAAACATGAACGTCAGTGGTGGAAACAGTCTCTTCTATCATAAGGATGTTTGCCACTTTATCTTGCCATTAGACAGCCTTTTCTGACTCAGACCTGAAGCTGGTTTTCACTCTCCTGCACCAAGTTCCATAGAGAATATACGTAATTTTCCCTTACAGAAAACAGGAGTTGCTGATCACGTCCTGTCTCCATCAGTAAGTTCAAATGTTTTATTTTGTGACTTTGGTGTTTGAACTACTTTGTTGGGATTGACCTCAGTAACATAAACTTAGCAGTAGACCAGCAGCTCTCATTAACCATACAAGATTTTGGACTTTGAAGCGAGAGAGTGAGCAGTTTACAAAATTCAGTATCTACTTAGAAAAGGTAAGATGAAGCGATGAGTATATTCTTCGTATACATTTTCTGCTCACACCTTTTACAGTACAAACATTCTTACTACCACACTAACCCAACCCTTTGGTCAAAATACTATGCAGTTGCCATGGTTACTATTAGTTGGCAGCAGCTTCATGTTAGCAGTAGGAGGTAACATGTAGTCATGCTACAATGGCTACAACCACACCACAGTTTTTTCCCCTCTGGCACGGTTGAATCATCGATTTCACCTTTGCTCCCGAAGGTCAAGAACGTGGCTTCGTTTTGATCGATATTGAATTTACATTGAGATTGTGACACCACTATTACCAAACCAAGTCAATTTCCCAAACAATCACTAATTCCAACTTCTACATTGTTTTTTAACTTACTTTTATAAACTGAATTTATTTGAACATTTTTTTTAATATTTTATTTGCAGGAGTCTCTCTGAACTGTGAACCTGTGGTTTGACAATGACTCGACGTAAGGACACCTCAGAAAGCCTTCAACTACTTACAGCGCTTCATCTGCTTGCTGAACTCAGACATGTTGTCAGGCCGTATGGAACGGAGGAACTTGATGTAGTCATCGCTATGGTACTTTGTCATGTCGTCTCCTGTGGCTTTGTTTGGTCTCTGAAAACACACAATGACGCAGCCATTTATTAGCCTTGTTCATTCAGGCACAAACACTTTATTTTATGATATATAGTGAGCTAATAAACATACATATATTTCCATTTTCTTGTACAGTCCATAGTTCAAGAGCAGGTTGTGAGTCATCCGGATCCGATGTGGTTTCATGGGATGCCCCTGTCCATAGTGATAATTCCCAACGTCACCTGCAAAAAGAAAAACAGGGAAACACTCCAATACACACTAATATGTGTACATGTGCCATGTGCAAAATGAACAGAATTGATAACTTTAATTACAGTATTCAAGAGAATATAAACTCAAAAAGAGAGTATAAAACCAACGGTATTAACGCAGCAAAAAACCCAAACTCCACGCAGAAAGGCAGTTGTTCCGACCAGGTCGTGAACCCAGGTTTTTTTGCTGCATTATTATAATGTATTATCATATATTGGTAAAGACAACAACATCCCCCAATATGACTAATGACTACAACAGCAGGATGAATAGGCTGGTACCCCCTTGACGTCTATGCTTGTGCGCTCTGCTACTATTATTTATTTTTTATGTTTATGCTACGACAGGAGTATTCAAAATACTCTGTTAATTTCACTACAGAAGAGACTAAATGTATATCGGCCAAAGCACTCCTGATATATTGGCATTAGAGCTGCAACTACCGATTACTTTCATCATCGATTAATCTGTCGGTTATTTTCTCGATTAATCGATTAATTGTTTGGTCCATAAAATATCAGAAAACCTTAAAGAAATGTTGATTAGTGTTTGTCAAACCTGGAAATTATGATATTCTCTAACCCCTTTTGTCCACAAACCAAAATTATTAACTTGTAATGATTTCTTTGTTATCCAGAGTAAAGAAATAAAGAAAATACTCACATTTAAGAAGCTTAAACAATTGGAAATCTTGTTTTAATCATGAAAAACAACAACTTCAAACTGATTAATTGCCAATTAATGTAGTAATCGATTAATAATTGATTCATTGTTTCAGCTCTAATTGGCATATTGGATATCAGCCACAAATCCATTATTGTGCACCACTACTTTCGGACGCTCACGAGGATCTGAAAACACCTGGCTCACTATACACTGAAGGTGAGTAAAGATTAGCATGATGAGACGTTTAAATTGAACACTTCTACTTTCACAGCCGTCGTACAGTAACGGTCGCTTAGTTACGTGTAGTTCACACACTTCTTAACGTCTATTACGCTGTGTGTAAATCTTTGGTTTGATTTGCGTGTTTTTAAACCAGTTGACACACAGAGTGACACCGTTTAGCATCAGCACGGAGGCCATTTAATCGACGCTCATTAACGCTGCGTGCTCGTTAGCTAACTTACGAAAACACACCGTTCATTCAGCAGCAGCAGCAGCTAAGCGGCTACCGTTAGCCTCGCCTCAGCTTTGAGTGTCCCGTACCGTCGTAGAAGTAGCAGACCTTCTTCTTCGTCCCACCCGCAGCCGTGTAGGCCATGTTAGGAGCAGTTTGTTGTTTTCTCTTGTTTTAAGTTGGTTGGTAAAGAGTTGAGCGTCTCCTCATAGAGGAGCCACACTGAGCTCCATGGTGGGAGGGGTTATTGTAGAGGGCCGTGGCGCCTGTTATACAAATAATCCAATGATGCTGCGTTAATATCGTGTCTTTATAGGTTTTAATACTATGTGAGGAAATGCACAGGCTCACAAGTACTATCATATAAATGTAATTATAATTATGTTACACGTTGTTATTGGAAGTGACAGAATGTGGTGTCACAAAATTATAATAATAATAATAATAATAATAATAATAATGTCTACTTCCCAAAGAGCTCAACTAAAAGAATTTCACTTGATGTACTGCTCTGACAACACTAGATGTCAGCATGATCGTTTTTTTTGTTTTATATTGAGTTGGATGTGTATTTTTATTTTTTTGTACATCAACAGTGGTCTTCTGCTGTTGCAGTTTATTGGTCTAATACACACTTTGGTTGGAATATGTGGTTATTTAAAAACAGAAACATCTTAGGACATAACCTCCTACAGACTCTTAATTGTCAGTGCTTTATTCAATTTCTCATTTATTTCTATGTCTTTCAGTAACAAAACATGTCCACACCAAATAATAAGTTGACAAATGTACAGGTTTTTTATTTTTAAACAACACACATGATACAGAATGAGACAGATTTTCAATATTCATCTTAGAACAAAGTGTTGGTTTGACAAGAGTAATCAGAGGATATTATTTTTTCACTATGGCTTTTTGCCAGATATCCCATAAACCAATGAGAGAGCTGTTGGAGAAGAAACAACATAGTTACAATAAAACACAAGTTCAAGTCTAAAATGCTTTGGAATCAAAGTTCTACACTGACGATCCTCTTACGGGGATTTTGGGATGAGACCTTTCAATGGACCGATCACAGAGTAAATTGAAAAATGTGGTGGAAACAACAGAAAACATCAAACTGTTACAAGATCCTTGATTGCACATGCAGCTTTGGTCAAATAAACATGACAGAGAACAAAAGAACAATTTAGCTGTTTGTGACTTGCATTTTGTCGTCCTCAAAGGGCTTTTATCATGAAAGGAAATCATCACACTTAAAGCTTATCTTAACAACATGAATGTCATTGTTTGATTCTCTTTCGTTAATCACAGCTCAGCACTTGTTTTTTTCTTAATAGGGAAAACTGACACACACACATTAATCTGCAAGATCTTTGAGTCAAACCATTCCACCTTATGACATTTCATTTTCACACACGCAGAAACAAACTTACATCAAGTTCCTTTTATATTGGTCACACTATTGTTCTTGCACTAAAGGGGTATTTCAGGTTTTTTTGAAGTGTGGTTGTCAGAGCTGACTGACTGGGACATGGAGGCGAGGGCCTAATCCCGATGTCCCCCTAAACCAGGGGCCTCAAACAAAAATGACCTGGGGGGAAAACTAACTTCTAGTGTGGTCAAGAAGTGGCTGTTCAGCCTGTTCAGTCATGGTGGGTGTAAGTAAGGCTCAAAATGATATCTTGATATTCCATCATGACATCGCAAAAAAGGTATTCATGATGATAGTTCACAAATTAAAGTGTTTGTTTTGATATAGAATGCTATATAGTTCACAAAGATACACATTTATGATGCAAAATAATCGAGAAATAACAAAAACCTGGTGTAATGGACAGCAACTGTAATTAAAGGTAATTAAGAGAGTGAAAGTGAAAGGGGAGGTCTTACAGCTTCTTCCCATTGAAAGTAGCTGGCAACACTGAAAGACAGTCATGTTTTCAGCGAAAGTGAGCCTCCATGTCGCAGACCGGTTCTCTGCACTATGGGCAGTGCTGATTACGTGTCAGCTTCACAACAACCACACTTAATAAAACCTTAAAGTATCCGTTTATATTCAGTCAAAGTGCTGTTCTTATTTTCTTATAGAGCGCCATTTTTTGTTTTAGTAAAACACCAATCCAGGATTCTCATTTTATGGAAGTTTAAAGTTCTTCATGGCCAGTTGAATGTTCTGCCGGTGATCTGGTAAAACTTCTGATTGAAGGGGTGAAAGAACTTCTGCAGTTTTGTCACCACTGATGGGTCCACCTCTGGATGGATGCGTCCCTTGCTGCCTGCCAGGCACTTATTAAAGACAATGTTAAATCGCAGACAGTAAAATCCCCTGGTGGCATTGAAGTACAGATTATATTGGCTGATCCTTGAGGGTAGGTTGAGGAAGCGCTCGACGAGCTGCAACTCTGGCAGCGGGTCCGTGATAAGGCGGTCCCCATCCACGATGTGGAACTGCTTCACAGGAAAGTACTTGAGCCATCGCTCAAGGTGTTTGGTGTAGATGCTGGTCCGCACTGCTTTGTACTTCGTGTTCACCTCGCAGGTGTTGGTGTCAATGGCCAGCTTCTCAAACTTGTGGTAGGTCTTGTTTTTGCGCTCCTTGCCCTCCAGAACTTGCGTGTAGTCCGACACTGCTCTGGTGGTGGGCTCGCGGACGATGATCAGCAGCTTGATGGAGGAGTTCATCTTGAAGATGCGCTCAGGGACTTCCTCTGTGATGAAGTAGGCGGGGCTCTTCTCAATGGTGATCTGATGAGGGAAGGAGAAGGGCATTTTCCCTCTGTACCAGTCGATTCCACGGGCGTAGTTTTGGTCATTGTCAAAGAAGTGAATCTCCTGTGAAGCCTTGACCACGGCTGGATGCAGGTTGAGCATCTCCAGCAGGGCACGAGTGCCTCCCTTGCGCACACCAATGATGATGGCACGTGGCAGCTGCTGGACCAGGTTGTGCAGGCGTATTTGCTCTTTGGTGGCATTGCCCTTACGTAATTCATGAAGCAGGCCACGCTTAAACTGCAAGGTACGGAGTGGGATTTGCTCTGGCTCAGGAGGGGTCAGTCTGTTCTCAATGGGGCAAATGGGCTGTAGCCTAAAACAAGAAAAATAGAGGGAAAGAAATGTTTCAAAGATGATTTTCAGGACTGAGATTCTAGTTGTCTTCTTCATAATTATTTGCATATAATACACTCCTTTAATTAGATGTTTTTTTTAATATTCATTATAACACTCATTTAGCTGTAAATTATGATGTGCACTATTTAGATTATCAAGTTGTGTTTGTCTGTCAAACCCAAAACGTTTTCTTGTACTGGGGGAAAATCTGCAGCAATTATTTTATTCATTTATTTATTCATTATTATTATTATACAAATACTGTAGTTTCCAATTCAGCTTCTTGAAAGACAACAACCATTTAAACTACTGCTACAGTTCACATCCATCCATCCATCTTATCCCTGCTGACACTCAAAGTGCAAGTGCCTTGCTGCCTCTCCAGTGACACACATTTGCACCAATATCTTTTGGTATTTGTCTTCAACAACTGAAAAACCTCATATTTATCAGTCTGTGTTGAAGCGGGAGATATTTAAGATGAGATAGATTAGGTGTTCCGTAGATGTTTATTGATCCCCTGTAAGGCGAATTCAGAAAATGAAGCTGTTGAGGCAAATTTGTGGGTGAGATTTAACTCCAGAGGACAGCACTCTCCTCCATTACTGATTGATTTGGCCAGACTTCCATGGTGCAGGTCGATGACATCAACGCTCAGCGCATGCACATGGATTCTCATATGACCTTTCTAAATCACTGATATGACATAGATTTGATTTGAAAATCGGAATTGGTGATCAGATTTCTGTGATTTCTGTGAAAAAATTGTGTATAAGTCACTTCTCCCTTGCAATGAGAATGTAGCTGCTGTGTACTGGAGTCAATGAGCCACTGTTTAAATTAAGTTCTATGGACTGTCAGAGGAAACTGGAGTACCCAGAAAACACACATGCTTACAGGTACCCCAGCCCTCGGCCCTCCAGTTACACGCCAAGTTCCCTTTCCACTAGGCCATGGGCTGCCCAAACCAATGAACTGACTGGTAATTAACAAATATGTTTATCCCTAACTATTGTTTTTTTAAATTCTCCAAATTTTTGAACTTTGTCATTTTTATGTTGAAGAAACACTGTCAAGTTTTACATTGCAGCCCTATAATATAGTGTGAATTCAAACCAGTATGCTACATGTATTTGAAATGTATTATAACTCAGGATGTGACAGAGATGACTCACCTATCCAAGGTCCCAACCCTGGCCACGAGATAAAGGACACTTCCAATAGCGAGGCTGCCCAGTACGAAGAGCTTCTGTCTCAGCAATGCCTGCTGTTTGAATAGCATGGCCCTCCATCAATCTTCAGGACTGCGTCTTCAGCCTGCACAGAGCGGAGCACATAAACCACTAATCACCAGGGGAGGAGAGACAGCCTAATGTTTATTAACACACACTCAATCAAGTCTTACAAGTGATTAGGCCTCGCTCGCACGCGCCTGAAAAGTGCTGCAAAGCCATTTAGAGAAAAGGCTCGGCTGCCAACCTCCACTTTGTTACACTCATTTGTTTGTTTCTTTCTGACAACTTGGGAATTGATTAGAGTCTATAGTGCAAATGTGTTGTGAGGACCCTGCTTTGAAAGAAGAAGGAGTAATGTGTGGAATGAAACATTTCCATGAATTTCAGTGTGTGAATTCCTGGTGACAAAGAAACTATCATCACAAATTCTTTGATTGTAGATCCTAAAATGTTGTACTATGAGAATGTCAAAGATGGTTGTTGTCATGGTCTTGCAATCAAAGATGGACTACGATCATTTTGAGGATTGGTGAGTGTGTGCTCCTGTGACCTCTGTCAACGTATTAGTCAATAATAATGTAACATGAAACAACATTGCCAAATACCATGGTGGCAGCAGATGTTTGTATGTGCAGTTTTTTTCTACACACATGATTCATGTCTTGTTTTTTACCACTGATAGGGATGAGTATCGAGAATGCATCACTAATGTTATGTATGCATCACTAACTTGTTTTCTGAATAAGGAAAATGCATTTAAATATGTGGCTCTCCCTACCTGGAGCAAGCTACACAACGGTCAGAAACTTAAGGAGCTGCTCTTAAAGTATTGTTAAATGATTTGAAGGTAGAAACATCTGGCTGTAGATGTTTTGCCTGGGCCATGTGCTTAAATTTGTTTTTATTGAAAACATACAGATTATGTGATTTTATACTGCACTTAACTATATTTTTTGTAGCTGTTTATGTATGTTTTATTATTTTTTACATTGTATTGAATGTGCTGTATGAATGTATCCATGACCTGCTGCCTGTCTTCAGTTTAATCTGATTGAGTTTTATTCCAAGTTAAGTAAAGATTAAATAATATAATAATATAATAACATAGCAAACCATATTTACACTTCCAACAACACCATGCTTCTTTTTTCAGACTGACAATTGGAAATGAAAACTTTTAAGCTTTTTGAAACCATCTCCAGAGGAGAATGTGTAACTCTTGGTCTCAGACTCAATGTTCTGTGTTTATTTTTGTTTTTTTCTTTTAATTCTAATAAAAATAAACATAAAAAAGTCTTCAGATAACAGACACAGTGACAGGTTCTGTCCTTCACAAAAATGTGTTTCCTCACTCTACTTCAAGAACAGCCTTGTGTGACTGGGAAAAACCACATCATGCAATAACTGATCCATACAAAAGTCATAGCACTATAACTAAAGGGCCAGCTTCAACTCTAATCCAGCCTTTAAAACCGCCTACCATTACAAATAGATAGCAGGATTCACTAGACCATCTCCTAAATAAGTAGAGAGGTTGTGACCCCACTGTGACTGGAAAACATTTCATTCATATTGCCTCATGGTGACTTCTGAAGGGAGACCAGCAGCAGAGCATCTGCAATTTCATCAGTGTGACGGGGCAGAAAAATAAAGACAGAAAAGCCAGGGGCCAGTCTGGTTTTGTAAGAGCTGCATTTGGAAACTGTTGTTGTTACATTTGTAAGGTTTTTTATTTCATAAGTGCAGTGGTTTCCAGTGCGTTCTTTCCAAAGAAACTATTCTGATGTGACACGTTCATATGTCATTGATTTAAATTGATGTGATAAAATGTTCAAATTCTTTCTCACATTCAAAAAGTATATATCATATTATATTATATTATATTATATTATATCATATTATATTATATTACATATACAGTTCTAGCACTTTTCCATAGTACCTGGTACCTGGTGCTTTTTTTGGTACCTGCTCTGGTGAGGTTCCAAATGAGATGAGCCGATACTAAAATGTGACATCAGACAGACTGCCCGGCAACTGATTGGTCAGAGAGTGTTGTCAGTGGTCAGAGTCGTCAGAGTCATGAGCGCGACGTCCGACACAAGAATCAAAGCGAACAATGCCGAACTTTAGATAAGATAAAAAGACTTAAAAATCCTGAAACATGCGTGCATCCCCCAACATTTAGCTTGTGTCTATAACCTCAGTGTTTAACAGAGGAGTATTTAGCGACAGCACTGGCAAAAGCTGGCGATCGTGAGTCGAAACACAACCTGTTCAGTGTCTGTGTCAGACGGAGTCTGTGCCCTGTTCATGCAGGAAGTACTGAACGATTTGGTGAATACATCTTTTCAATGAACTGATTCTAATGATTCAGTACACAGAAAAGACCTGCGTTGCCTGTCACTAGTTTGTGTTGTGTATAAAGCATCACAGCAGCCGTGCTCTGACAACCTCGCCCACGTTGAGGAGGTCCTGTGAAATGATGGAAAATGACATGCCTGATACTAAACCGAGTAGAGTTGAATAGATTAGAGCCAAGTGGTGCTAGAACAATATAATGGAAAAGTGCCATGCGGCAGAAAGGGAAGCGCTTCCCCTAAAATGTCAAATATGTGCTGTTGTCTTTACATTTGATTATAAAAGTGCGTTGGAAAACGTTCAACTATATGACTAGTTCGTTCAGAATCAGCTGTTAATCACAGATGGTTTGACGGCACATTAAAACCAGTGGAAGCTCAGCGTTGATTGATCTTCATGAGATGGAACATAGTAGCTTCGAGGGAAGCTGAGCATCTCTGGGAGTCACTGGAGCAGTGGGCAGGCACGGATGCTGGGCTGAGGGCAGAATTTATGTCTTAATAACTGGGCCTGAAATGACTTGTATTTTAAAATTCAAGTCTACACACACTCTTGTGCCCTGGGATGGACTGGCAAACTGTCCAGGGTGTACCCCGCCTATCGCCCAATGTAGCTGAGATTGGCACAGCAACCCCCGCGACCCTCTGGTGGAGGATAAAGCGGTAGATGATGACTGATTGATGGACACACTCTTGTCTAATCTCAGCTCCTGACCTCTGCCCATCTCACATCACCCTGGTTTCCCTTACTTTGCCCACACACAAAAAAACTGAAATTAAGTAAAAAAGAAAAGTGTGGGACTCGCGTGTCACGACTCATGTGAGATCGCAGTGTTCTGGGCTAATGGGCTGAGAAGGAGTGCAACAGGAAATAATTAGGGAAAAATTAGCAATCAGAACAAATGCTGACTGGCCGTTTGGTGTGTAATTAAAACCCAGGAACATGCCCTTGTTATAATTAGTTCCAAATACTGGGACATGGATATGATTTGAATATTAAGGTACTTGCTGCATTGCACATGTAACAATAGACTATACTGCAGCTTAGATTCCATCCCACCCGTGGATTTATTGTATTACTGAAATATTGCTGTCATCGGACCATCAGTAACTTCAGTCTCACGCATGAACACACACACACATTCACACACTTTGATACAATAAACTGGGGCCTGGGTGAGCAGTCATAAAGACAGAAACAACATTAAGAACTGGGTGGTGTGGCAGGAAGACCTTCAAAGGGATTGCCTCCATATTGTGCCCGGATCAATGCCATTTCAAACAATCCACATAACTCACTCAGGATGTGCTGTTGCTTTTCTTTCTAACAATAGACTGCTTCCTTACTTTTACAAAGGCACACCAGAGACCTACAGAAATGGTGTTCATGTCAGAAGGCTCAAAGTTCCTGTTTTGTCATTGATCATTCCACAAAAGCTGAACTCAAAATCACATCTTTGGAACATTTTTGTACGTTCAGAAAGAAAGAAATTCCCAATATGCATGTAACATTTCTAGGATGCAACCCTGACTTAAAGCGATGGTTCAGGATTTTTGAAGTGTGCTTGTCAGTAATACTGACACAGTTGGCATACTAAGCCTACACTAGAGGATTTTTAAATCGTGGGAGACCACAGACACAACAAACTTTGTGAGCGATTTTCAACATTTTAATCCTGAGAAAGCACAGACTAGACGATCCAGTCAAGGACCACACACTTGACGTTTAATTAAACCATTTCAGGGACGAGATTCAAGGGATTTGGGATCTCACAGAAACTTGGCGGTGTCAGTTAATAGCTGTTGCATGTGTGATATTTTGTGCTGAGAAACATAAAAAAACTGGAGATGAAGTTTTGACTTACTTGAAGCACTTACTTACTTCTAGCTCTTGTTTGTACCCAAATGTTGAAATGCACTAATTGTACGTCTGCCAAATGACATGTAATAATGTAATAATGGTAATAATCGAACATGACTCAAGTCATAAACATCGAACATGTTTAATACAATATGAACTCAGGAAGATGCGTCCGTTAATCCCTCACACTACAGGATCATTTGCCCAGATAATCTGTTCAAATCAACCTAAAATCAGAAGGCAGCCACGGTTGTTGGAGGGACCAGATCAAGACCAAAATCTAGTCGATTATCCTCTAGTGTGGGGTGGGGCTTTATAACTATGCATGGACCTGTATTAGACGAGTAGGCAGCTCCTCTCTATCTCCTCATTCTGCAGGTAGTCATGACTGGATTGCAGGATCCAGATCCAGTCCTGGTGCTATTTTTCTTGTTGTTCACACAATTATTATTGTTATTGTGCTCGCTCTGCAGGTACTCATTAACTTACCTCAACTGTAGGATCCAGATCCAGTTATGAAGCAATTATTAAAATTGATCAGTACTTTTTACTGCTCATATAAATGACATTGTAATATAGTGTTGCCCATAACCTATACATTCCCAGAACATTTTATTAAAATACATCCTTTACTTTTTGAGTTGTGCTGCACAAAAGCAGACAAACACAGCCAAAACAAAACCTCCTTGGTGGAGGTAATAAAAATATATCATATCAGCCCCAAGTTGATCTGGACAATGATCTCCTTCTGAAAACATATTGCTACGGACGTAGCCACAGTTTCTAGGTGATTGAGGTGGTTTCTATTAAACTCGAGAAAGATGAACGTAGAAAGGTGTTGGCAGCGGCTGTGTTCTTTTTTATGACAAGAGTTTATTTCTCTCAACAACAGAGGCTGTGGGTGCAGAGTTATCAGTGATGAACAAAGTTGTTCAAAGTAAGGCTAAGAATTTAAAAAAAAAACACATTCTTCCTTCAACAGCAACTTCTGGATCCCTCTTAGCTGTGGAGACTATAAATGACAGCCGCTGCAGTCGACTTCACACAGTCTTTACTTATATGACAGAACTGGTTCACACTGTTAGGGAATCAAAGATGATGTTGTTCAGTCATCAGACACATTTACATGTAAGAACAGACACAAAGGAGATAATATGCATTGGGCTCTTTGTTAGTGAAAAGTCAGCTGGAGACAGACAGCCACTGGAGTACGTTGTGAGGATGAGTCAGCTGAGGACAGAACATTGATGAATAATTCACCACGATGTGCCATTATTATTTTTTTAAGCATTTTTTTTATTGAATTAATACAAAGTAAAGCAAGTGCATTGGGAAGCACACATGAAAGTCCCCTCAAGCAACAGAATCAGAAAACAGAATAATGCAGTATATAACAATATAAATGAATTAATAAAGACAGGGACAGATCCCTCTATGTTTCCACACCCACTGTTGAGTGCTGTCAGAAACATACCAAGTCTTATTGGCCAATCAGAAGACAAATAGACAAAACGTCACTACCTCAGTAGGCAAGCAACAGAAATACAAAATAAATTGTATATGTATGTATAAGCATAACCGGAGGGTCACCAGGTTCGAAACCTGACAGGTCAAGGGCTGGGTACCTCTGAGCAAGGAACAGAATTTGTTTATTTATTTTTTTTATTAATTCCCACCTATTTGACTGGGCCCAGGATAGACATGCTTATGCTATTGCAGTATGACAGATGTACGTGTATAACCTGAGTGAACCAAACACAATCTGCCAGCAATTTGACTTCACTCTGCAGACACAGATGCCACTTTGGCCAACTTTAAAATCTCCTTAAAAAGGGAGCCCGCCTCCAATCACTAGAGGCGGGCTTAATGTGATGACGACAAAGAAGCGATGTCTAGCAGCTTTTGTATATATCCGACATGATGGCCACTAAAGTGCGGCTGTCTTGATTCAGCTGTTGCTTACATTTGAATCAAACTTGCTCCACAAAGCTCCCCCGGCCAAAAGTCGTTATACGCCATTACTAGATAACCATTAAGTAATGGCTATGTGTTCAATTGCATACCAACACATTTTATGGCTGTGCCTGTTGGAAGTGGGAGGTTTCTACACTCTTTCCAGTTAGAGATTAAACACAACAGCAATGGCAGGGAAGACTCTTCAAAGGCAGCTATGCTCGCCGCTACACCACCATCACTACATAAAAAAACACATAAAATGGCTGCTCAATGATGGGGTTAGTGGGCAATAGGAAAAGTGAAGAGGGCAGTAGCATACAAGGACAAGAAAGAAGAGACAGTTTTTTCCTGCCTTGAAACTTCTGATAATAAAATGACAAAGTCTTACTGTCCAACAAACAAATCACACAAACTTCCAAGTTCAGTATAACACAATTTATCTCCCAAACCTTTGTGGTCTACACGCAGTCATCCATCAAAAGAAGTACAATAGCACCATAAATGCTGCATATACCAAAGAACATCATGACCATCTTTGTCCAAAAAAAACATAGAAATGCAGCATATTTTCAGTTTTTCTTCTGCCTCATACTTCTCCAGTAAACTACTTCACTGACACAACATCAGAAAACAACAACAGGAGCTTGTGTTGTGAATTTCTACCCAGGGAAGATTAAAGTCTTAAGTTGGAACACACAAATGTCTGGGGAACAGTTCACTGGAGATGAGTTATGAGACAGGCTTCATACTGCTTTAGACTTCAAAGTCGGTCACACCGCCTCTGTTGTCTGCATAGTCAATTACAAACTTGCACAGCATGGTAACAGCATTGTCATGACACTCACATCAGCCTGTAAAGTGTGACTGTTGTGTTACAGTGTCTCATTAAAGCCAGGGTTTGGAAGTGTAGGAAAGTTAGCATTAGCGTATACTTGCTATACAAAATGCAATCAGTGGTAAAAGATCTGTATTTAAATGGTGCCTTTTAATACGAGGCAACTGCTCACCATGCCCTACACCCATGGTTCCCAACCTGGGGTCCAAGCCTCCCTTAGGGGGGCGCCAGAGATCACATGGATTGAATTTGTGAGGTTAATAAGGTTAATAATTTCTACATCCCAATCAGACACTCTACTGGATAACCAGAAGTCAGTATCACCAAATAAAAACTATCATTTGTTTGGTCCACCTTTCAATTTATTAAGCTATTTATCACCAACACGTGATCACGTTCCTGTTGTGTGAGAAACTTCTGGTTGGAAGAGGACCCACTGTACTACCTGGGATACAGCTGACTCGTTGTGTAGTGTGAGATGCACAGCGATCCTCCTACTCATGTAGTGTGAACAAGGTTTGAGCTCAGTAAGGTAAGATACGAGTCTGGTTCAGCTCTGACATGACAACACACAAGCACAACAAAGATTTACAACACAGGGAGTGAGAGCCTGGCTTTCCTTCTGCCTGCCGTGTGACCTTCAGACACAAAATAAAGTGTCAGTCATAAACTTTGAGCCGGCGAGACAAACAGGAGGACATCTCCCCACAAGGTTCCTGCTGTTTTATCTGAAGGTTCTGTGCATTTTAACAGCATGCACACGCACTGTACGCACAAACACAAACACAAAGATGCTCCTATAAGAGGTTCTGATGGCTGTCAAGATACGGTCTTTTAAGAGCCTTCTTTTTGAAGGTGTAAATCTCATTCTTACACATTCATATCTCATGCAAATCAAAAACAACCAAACGAACAGGCAAAACACAACATTAGACCATATCTAGTACGAGTATTCAATGTTATCAGCAAGATAACACAGGAAAACAGAAGGCAGATCACAGCATTACTGAAAACATTAGTATTTAAAGATAACTGATACAAATCAGAAAGAACACAAACATTAAATAATTGTTTCCAACTTCCGTAGACACAGAAGGAACTAAACAAAAGGTTGGGTTGTTCATTGACGTGTAAAAAAGGAACAGTGTGACCTATAGTTGGCAGTGGATAGCTCATAGCCAAGGGGAAGGGGCTTGAAACTGGAGAGTCGCCAGTTCAAATCCCTGGATAGGTGAAGAACCAGGGTGCCTGTGAGCAATTAAGGTGCCCAACCCCCACTACTCCCTGGCCACAGACAAGAGCTGCCCACTGCTCCTGCAGCTGGTTTATGTGTGTTCATTACTGGTGAGTGTTTTTTTACAATTGGTAATAAAACCAATTCTAATTCTGCTAAACAATGTCAGCATACGCCATTATTGGGGGTATGAGTTGTACAATATGTGTTTTTTTTGCCTCAGATGAAACTGCTTGTTAATCTCCATCTCTTAATCTGCAAGCCTGCAGCTACACCCTACATGGGGCCCATATAAGTAGGGTCTACCTCCTATTGGAGGTGTGTGGGTGTCAGTTGGAAGTTGGTTGTGAGGAAAGCAACAGCGAAAAGCGAAAAGGTTAATGCAGTACTATTGTTTCTTGTTATTTTTGTAAATAGATTTTTTCTGGGCCACACAGTTGATGTAGTAGTCAGCACTCTTGCCTTTGCAGCAAGAAGACCTGGGTTCGCAACCGGGCCAGAACAAGGGTCTTTCTGCATGGAGTTTGCATGTTCTCCCCGTGTGTTCGTGAGTTTTCTCCGGGTTCTCTGGCTTCCTCCCACAGTCTAAAAACATGCAATATGGGGATTAGGTAAATTGGACACTCTAAATTGACGATGAGAGTAAATCACAGTTGTTTGTCTCTATATGTGGCCCTGTGATGGACTGGCAAACTGTCCATAGTTATGACCCCGCCAATTGCCCTATGTCAGCTGAGATTGGATGGATGGATTTTTTGTGTATTTTTGACTATATACATCACTGTTAACCACAGTCTTGGGCAATTCCATAATTTTGTTGTTGGAAGTTGGAGAAGAACTGGTTACAAGTCCATTTCCCATCTTGGCCGTGGGCTACCATCACAAAAGATGTAATTTACGGGGCCCGTAAATTCCTTTGCCTCATGGTGAACCTACAAAAGGACTGCTCAGATTGTGGCTGTTGACATACAGTAAATGCACAAATTGAGCACAAAATATCTGCAGAAGTGACTGAAACAGTGGTCTTGTGAGTCAAAGTGTTCCAAAAACATTTGGATGGGAGAATTATAATGTATGCACCGGCTTGTAGTGTTCACAAAAAGTTATTTCCTTCACATTGAGCAGCGACTCACACCCAACCCAGCGTTTACACAACAAACAAACAACAAAACATGTCTATGAAAATAGCAGAGGCTTATGTTGAAAGAGATGTGTGTTTGAGTGTGATGTGCACTTGTACCTCTTGGTACTTCTCTAGGACCTTTTCTGCCATAAACATGGACATTGTCAGTCAAAACCTGGTTCTACAAAATTCAAATCAATGCAGAATCCAAAGAAGCTGCCAAAACCTGTGTGTGTGTGTGTGTGTGTGTGATAGGAGGGACTCGCTCCTCACCTCTCGGGAATTCATATATCACATCTGGTACAAACACCTGCTAGCAGTGAGGTCTCTGAAGCAGCTGTTTGCATGTAACAGCTGGTGAAGCCACCCAGAGAAGAGACAAGTTGTTCTTACAGCTCTGGATAGAGCATGGAGCTGCTACAGCTTGATTCTGACCCCAGAGACAGACGAGACATACTGTACCATCTCGTCTCTAAGCTCTGTCGTGTCTTAGCTCCTCACAGAAACTTGCCTCTATCATGCTATTATACTTGCTGGGCACCACAGCGTCTCCTCACCATGTGCAGACAGTGGGAGCTTCCCTGCTGTTCTCAGCATGACACGTTCATGAACAGCTCAATACTCTGCTCCAGAGTCCAGACACTGTGCTGGTTTGATAGAGGGTGTGGAAATACTATACACAGCTACCAACTTGAGGAGCTGTTAGTTTAGTCAGTTTCTAACACTTATTCTTGTTAATTTGAGTGTTGAGGTGTGGTATTTTCAATAACACACAGTGAGATGTCAGTAAAACAAGTTACAGTTGGGTAAATGTAGCATTAAGCTCTTTAATAAATGATATCTCTTCTAACTAGTGTTTTGTAAATTCCTGTTGGGTCCAAATTTAAAATGAATAAACATTTGAGTGAGGGATTGAGTTTCGTCCAGATCCGGTGACATTTGTGAAAACCATGACCCTACTTTTTGGGTTGCTATAGAGCGCCTATAAAGCCCTGTGTCGGACCCCCATTGGCCTGAGATGGAGCAAAAATGAAAGCTGGATGCAACCTGTCAGAGTTCACTGCCCACTTAACACCCATGGATTTATAACAGAACTTGACAGACTGAATAAATCTGATCCTTATAATGGCCCTGGTGTTATGACCAGGCCTCGGAAAAGGAACCTGATCACAACATGAACAAGGAGGCTCCTCTTCCCAACTCCCAAGAAGCCACCAGCAACACATAAAGCAAACCATTTTAAAGGTTTATTAAAGACAAGCACAAAAGGTCTGCGGGCTGTTTGGCTGTGAGTGGTTCAAGGAAGTCCACTGCAGCTGGAATGATCAGGCCTTGGAAACCTCCTGTACCGGAAAAAGCAGTCCCAACCCTGGGGTCATAACATATGAGATATGAATGTTAAAAGTCTGATTATAGTCAGACTAAGACAATCATTTGATTTAATGGTATGTAAATACACTAGTCTGACTAAAATCGAACTAGTCTCAGTTGGACTATCATACCTGGATAACATAGTCCGATTACTGCTGCATTTGTATGCTTAGTCAAACTGGAGTCGGACTTGGCGTTCTGCACATAATGCCAAAATTTCCTCCAGGTTTTTTTTTTTTTTTTATTTCTTGGATTAACATGAACATCAGGTATGAAACAAACAGAGCCTCAGCCCGATCCTGTCACATGAAGGTCAACTGATTCATTATGCACTGGCTTATAGAGTCTGATGTACACGTATACTCAGCCAGCTGTCCAATTACCTGTCTTAGTTAGAGTAAGGTGTTCGTCTCTGGAGTCTACTGACTAAAGATAGTGTTGTCATTGGTAGGGTAAGTGCTATGTTAGCATAGTGTGGCATAATGTATAAGCAATGGGCAGTGTAATGTAAATAGCTGTGTTAACATTATTATACAGACTAGCTCATGGTAAATCTAGTCTAAGTCCATGATTTACCAAGAGCTAACCACAAAATCTGTTGCTTGTGGGTTCCCATCACTCTGACTTCCTGTTGTGAGCATATTTCATTGCAGCGATTCCTCACCACCGTCTTTGTGTGGATCTGATCCCATTAGACTGTCTCCAACTGCCCCACAGCTATCCACCATCTTCTTCTGTCGTTGCTTGAGTTAAGTTTAAGACATTTTACCTCCCGTTCATAAGACTTCTTCAGTTCTGAATAACTGAGAGGAAAAAACAGGGATTTAACCTCTGAGGCTGAAACCAGTCTCGAGAGTCTTAACGACTCTGATCTGAACAATCTGCTTTGTTCAATTTAACGACTCTCTCACACTTTGTGCCAGGAGCCATTGGCACTTTCATGCATCTATCCATTATATTTCTGTCCTTTACTGTTAATGATTAATCAACTATTGTTTATCAACCCGTTTACCTATCAGTTAAGGAAAATGAAGTTGTGATGTAATGAAGTAATGACACTAACATTTTAGGAGCAGAGTGTAGTCCTAAGCCTGGATAAATGGGAGGGTTGCGACAGGAAGGGCATCCGGTAAAAAAGAATGTCCTTTGAAATAAGTTTCTTTGGAGAATATAAGAGCAGAACAGACAGTGAGAGTGAGTTGACATAGAGGTGTGTCTATAGGAACACAGTATGTCCTGACAGCTCCCTCCTTGGTTCTGTCATCTTTAACATTGATGTTGGCTTCTGTTCTTTTTCGTGCTGTCTTGATATTCTTGTGTGTGCAGTTCCACGTGTGTTAAAAGAAAGTTTTAGAGGTTAACTAACAGTCACAGCAGGACACCAGCACCTTCAGCAGTCACTTGGTAACCCAAGCTTATCTTATGCTTGAGGGCTTTTATTGACTTGAAAGAACAAACATTAGTCTCCGTCAGGTGTAAAGTTTGAGTGATGTCATGACTGTTTACACCTATGGGAAAGACATTAGCCCCTGGTGCTTGTCATGATAGTTTAACCTTTGAGGTTTTGCATGAAGGTCATCACAGCTCAGGAATACTAGAGTCTGGTGTTTCAGGACAAAAATCCAGTCACTTGAAAAGAATCGTCCTGATTGAATAACAAGCAAAAAATCCAATCTCAGATTGGAAATGATGTATTTCCAATGAGGATGTTTATTTTCTAAACATTAGACAGTTTTGTTTTCATAGATTTGCTGCACAGTCACAAAATTAAATGTTTATCCAAAAGGTTATTTAACAAAGTTTTCTTTTTTTTTTTAATTTACCTGTATTTAAAAATAATTATGCCCAGTTGGAAACTGGCAGTGACAGTTGCGTTGTGGTTTGCGCCGGGATTGGGCTCTGTGAGTTTGTTCTACTTGATGCACCTGTTGATCAAGTGAACAAAATAGAAAATGGTAAAGCTTTAAGTTACAGTATAATGTCAAAGTTTTCCAGCACTCTGGTTGCCACAAGGCAATGAAGAGTGGGGCACTCCAGTTTTACCAGGAATGTAGTAAAACTAGGCCACCATCATTCTTTCACAGCTGAAGTAGAGACAGCTTGTCCACACAGTGCACAGAATCTTGTCACCTCATTTCATAGCTGGAGTAGCAAAGGCCCCGGGGGAGAGCAGAGGGAGCAAGGCAGCAGGCAAAGATTAAAGCTGAGCAATGTGTACGTGAGGCTCTGAGTCGTGAAAACACTGCAGGGACTGTTGAGATATCTCCCTGCTGAACAGCCAGCTCACGCCAATCACCGCCATGTTTGGCAGCCAAGACTCTGATATTGAAGACTCTGATTCAGCAGCTTTGAATCATCCTCTGAGAGAATCTTCAGACACAAAACTCCGCCCTGGACTGTTTCCATCAAAATTATTATTTTATTTATATCATTATTATAATCTTCTATTGGAAATTTTAAACAAATGTAAAGGAATTACATAAAAGAGAGTAAGTAATTACAACGACCTGGTTTACATACAATCAAGCAGATCAGGGCATGAAACAGTAGGTGGCGTCGTAACAAACAAACTGAACTTCTTTCTTGCACAAAATTCAACCACTTCAATGACTTCAAGGGCCTTGAACTTTTAAAAAAAAATCACAAACTTTCAATTACTTCAAGGACCCGTGGGAAGCCTGACTATTATTGTAGTAATACACAACCTGGCCAAAAGAAAAGTCGCCACCTGGATTTAACTAAGCAAATAGGTAAGAGGTTGCTGCAGTTGGTCAGGTCCAGGTTCAGCAACATCATGTGTCCAAAGAATGAGGTCAGCTGACCACCTGAATATAATGAATGACCACATTATTCCATCAATGCATTTTTTTCTTCCCTGATGACATGAGCATATTCCAAGATGACAATGCCAGGATTCATCAGGCTCACATTGTGAAAGGGTGGTTCAGGAAGCATGAGACATCATTTTCAGTCCAGACCTGAACCCCACTGAGAATCTATGTGCTGGAGAAGGCTTTGCTCAGTGACCTGACTCTCCCATCATCAATATCAATAATCAAGATCTTGGTGAAAAATCAATGCAACACTGGACGGAACTAAATCTTGTGGCATTACAGTGTCTTATGGAAACAATGCCACGGTGAATGAGTGAGTAAACAAAGCTAAAGGCGCTCCAACCATGTGACCCTTTTTTTTCGGCGGTGTATTTGTTGATCTATCTACAAATACACTGATCTAAGTGGAAGAATGTATTCAGTTTAATTCTTGGGATTTCGAAACATCATTCTTTATTCACTGAATCTGTTTCCATTGCACTAATTCACACTTAGCTTTTATTGATACGCCATTTCATTCCAGCTCACATAGGGGTGCAGTTTTGTGTTTGTGTGTGTGTGAAAAGAACTGTGTACATTACAGTTGTGAAATAGATATGAGACATGGCTCATCCTGTCATCCTGTTCTTCCATTTCAGTTTTGGACTTAATCAAACACAGGCTAAAGCAGACCCACCTTAGGTGTACTCCCTGTGGAAATCATATAAAAAGTGAAGGTGTGCAAAACTACTGTACACGTGACACTGTCACAGATAGGCTGTTGCTGTGGGCTTGAGAGTCTGCCTTAGGGTCCTGACCCTAACAAGGGTGGCCCTTTGTGGACAGATGCAGCCCAGCACTGGCACCCGACATATGCATGCAGCTAATTAGCCACACAGCGCTTCAGCAAAAACCCTTTCAACTGTTTCCAACCATCAAGCATCTTGTGATTCCCTCCTGCTCTGCTTAGCATAACGATGACAGCGAGAGTGTTTAAAAATTCATCCACCTCTCTCTGCAGAGGCCTGTCACTGCCCAGCATACGTTCTCTGTTAGACTGCTGACAAGTAGCACAACTCAGCCAGACGTACTTTTGCTATCTTTTGTTATTCCATCAACCCTGAGCTGGTCCCGTACTTCTTACATTGGGGAAGATGTATTTCGATTGCTGTTTATCTGAGGTTTATTTTGTTCTTTTTTCAACCAATAAAGGGAGATCATAGGTTTGCTTGAAGTGTGTTTGTATGAGGCAGGCTCTCAGTGAAAAAAGAAGATGTTAGCAACAGAAGTCCATGCAGATTCAGAGGTGACAAACATGGCAAACATACTCACTGAAGGGGGAATATTTTTGAATCTTTTCTGTTTGGAAACAAGAATCTGTTTTGTAGGTACAGTGGAAGCACACAGGACCATCAGCTCTAACTATGTATCAGAACCTCACACCACCACACTTTGTCGACGTTTATTAATTCATTATGGATAGATAGACAGACAGACAGACAGACAGATAGATGGATAGATGGATAGACATGCAATGAAAAGTTTGAAATGTGGCCGATGATTACAAAAGGCGGATTTTCAGCTAAAAATGTATGTAACTATCAACTCCTTGACTAGAATTTATTGTAGAAAGGTGTGACAGAATCAGTGTGATCTTTTGGTAAGTGGTTGAATAACAGTAAGAGCATTGTGGCAATTTCTCTGGAACACTTTTGTGCAAGATAAAAAGGCAGCAAGCGTCACAATTTTGGTGGAGCGAAGCGGCATGTAGACTTTTAAAGGCACACTTGGAAGAATGACACTCAAAATCAGGAGGATGTGTGTGTGTGTGTGTGTGTGTGTGTAGGCTACACTGCCACTGCCAGTTTCCACTCTGCATCAGTGAGTAGAAAATGTATCACTGAGTGGCACTTGAATGGAAAAATGCCATAAATATACTGAAAGAGTTTAAAAAGAAATAATGGTAAAAACACAGACGGACACAAGCGGCTTTGTGTTGTTCACTTTATCCGTCCATAAAGTTCTTGAAAACATCCCTGACAGATGAGGGGGCTGTAGAAGTGTACTCTATGTCTAAATGTTTTAAAAGGCAGAGAAAACGCAGAGAATTATTTGAATAAAAACTCTGCAGGATTCCACTTCGGTAAAGTGGAGGAAACAGCAATGAGCATCATCTGCTCAAGGAGCCAGTCAATTGTTTCCAGTCAGAGCAAAAAGCTTTGCTTGGTTAGACACACTCCTCTTCCTCACACTTCCATTTCACTATGTCTCTCTCCAAAGCCTGAACCTGGCATCTGTCGAGGATGAGTATATTTTATAGTAAATATTTCAGTTTGTTTGTTCAGGACATGAGTGAACATGCCAATTTCTTCTTTGTCTGCTTAAATATCATCTGTGATGTTCACTCCAGCTTCATTTCCTGTGCAACTTCACCTTCTAGCTGTTAGTATAGCTTATAACGGTCTTGTAACCCGGAAGGTTGCTGGTTTATATCCCTGCCAGGTTAAGGGCTGGGATACTCTTGAGCAAGGTACCCAATACCCCATTGCTCATTGAAATTTGAAAACTCCAAATTGACCCCAGCCACATCCAGTCTGCTCCCAGTGCTGGTCCCAAGTCTGAATAAATGGGAGGGGTTGCATCAGAAAGGAAAAAGAAAAGACTAAAAAGGGATTAAAAAAGATACAAAATCCCGTAACATGGTCACTGAGCTCCATAGTGTTGGTGTTTTCATCTTTCCCAGTCTCGTTGGTTTGTTGGTTGACATTTGTGACGTCGCAGTTCTTGCACAGACGATGAATACGTTAAAACAAACACCACCGGCAGAACAACCACTGATCATGAGAGTGTTGTTTATTGCCTTTTATCAGTGGGTTCATCCTGGGCCACAAATCCTTGTTGCACCGACTAATTTTAGGGGTGTAGACATGAAAACAAGTTCTGGAGAATCCATTAAAGTCCTGTTTCAATGTAGATAAGGCATTAGTGTGAAAACAGCTTTAGTCATCCAGGTCATAGGATCTATTCTAAGTTCAATATTAGGTGCATGCCACTTACACTGTCTTGATGTAAATGTTCTTATCACCAAAGCCTAAATTTAAGCCAGTAAACCTAGGTGAACCATCTGACAACTTTTGGACATTAAAAACAAATTATTAAGTTAAACTTTTTCATTGCCTTGACTATTTTGTTCAAACATTAATGTCAGTAGGTTTTGAGGTGGAAAAAAGAAAAGGCAGTTGGAGAGGTTAAAGATGCAAATGGTAGAGTTGGCATCCTTTCAAAATACCTAAACTATATTGCTATAAAACGTACACTAAGGAAGTGACACTGTACAAATGAATGTTGTGGTTTTGGTTAAATGAGTTATATGTTGATTCAGTGAGACTTTATGTTGCACATGATGGTAGATGCGGTAGAATATATTTAAAAACAATATTTAATTTAACTACACTTTACAGAAAACACAAAGAGGCAATTCAAAATATTAAATTAATAAAAGCATTATTAGTAAGCTTTTGATTAATTTGGTGTCTTATACAATGAAACTAAAGGATTTCTATTCTGTTCTGTTCTATGTTTGAGCCACAGCAATAAGCAAATTATTGGTTTGGTTACATTTTAAAATAAATCAGTGAATCATCTTGTCAAATTAATTCCATCATTGCAGATATGTAATAACCAATGACTTGATTTGTTTCTAAAATTGCATTCATTCACAGATACTTTATTTATGAACTCGCACTATGGAATGTGTATAATGCTACTCATGCTGTGATGAAATACTAGAACCCAGATAGAACACACAAACATTTCATGTAAAGTACTGCATTTTTGTGTTAATGTCAATAGTTTTCATATGTTTAAATCAGGATTATATTAACTCAGGATTATATTCGCTCCAGGAGAGCTTTGCACACACTTAGCAGAAGGGGAGGTAATAAATCACAAATGCTGCTTCTGGTCTGCTTTTTACTTAGTTGGGACATAAGGTGTTGGTCCCTCTGGTTATTGTACTTTCTTATGAGAAGCCATTTATCTAAATCATAATAAGTGGGAAGAATCCATCTAAATTTAGCCCTTGTTTCATCCTCAAAGAAAGACTCTGCTAATGCACCATGTGTTAGCGCTGGAGGCGACATGGTGCCACATTAGAATATCTTAAGAATCTTAAATTCTCTGCACTCGTCAGCCTGGTCTCCAGGAAAAAACTTGGCAAACCATGAGAAACAATGGGAAAAATATAATATATTCTGAATGATTTCATACCCGTGCTGGAGTGGTTGGGTTGTACTGAATGACCTGATTTTCGGCAAAAACAAAGTAAATGTTCGACCTTTGGTTTGGCAGCACATTGCAGCACATTTTTCATACCAATCCACGCGCTGCAGGCACAGCCGTCACAAGCAATGTGGGGGTTAAGTGTCTTGTGGACACATCGACATGTAGACTAGTGGAGCCCGGAATCAAACTCGCAGCTTTCCAATAGAAAGACTTTATGCTCTACGGTTGCCTAAAAGCACTTCGTGAGCATTTGTTTCCTGTGCCTTTGGAACATAGAGGATCCCTTCCATTTACCATAGTTCTGCTTTGCAAGGCACTGCTGGGATTTGAACCCAGGATCTCCTGTTTACTAGACAGGCGCTTTAACCAACTAAGCCACAGCACCCTCCACTCTGCTGTCCCACCCATGTCATCACACCTATGATCTTAGTTGATTGTCTGTTAGCAATATCTTTATTGTCAAGTGAACATCAAATCTTAGATCAGTCAACTATCTTATAGCTGATTATCTGTTGACATGACGCTGAATACCTGTTGATTACTAGCAGAGAGTCAAACCTGGACTATCAAAATAAAGCGATTCCAATAAACTTCCTTAAGACACGATGAAATGCACAAAACGTTCAAGGCAACGTCAGCAGATAAAACCACAGCTAATTATTATGATTAAGTGTTGTTAGTGTCTGTGTTGGTGTCCCAAGTAACGGTTGATTTAGTTTTGAGTGTTCTCGTGACATTTTCAAGAACAAAAAACCTCACACAGATTTAAGAAGCAAACAAAGAGTGGAAATGCAGCACCGAGACAGGAAGTCAGACCCGTATAGTTACCTCTGTATTAAAAAAAAAGACACACAAAAATTCTTTCTGTGTCTTTTTTTCCCTCAAATTCATCAACACAAGTGTGCAACACACATTAAAGGAAAGCACGATGGAGAGCACTGACAGTGGTTACACTTTCATATCCTCCTTTCTAACTCTGCAGCAATCAAAAGATTTTAGATCACTGCCCGACCGGTTTGCCTAATAACATCATGCTGGAAAAGATGCCGACTCTGTGACTCTGTGAAATGACTGAGTTCAGCGGGGTGTCATATTTATATCACCACCTCGCAGAGCTGAAAAAAAAAACCCATGTCCATTACAGAGTGAATGCCAAATGTTAGTGGGTGTTAGTGGGTTTTATGACCAGTGGAAAAGGGGCGAGAGAGAATGAGTCACAGTTTGAGATCAAACGCTACATCAGTCATATTATACTTCAATGGATTTCACAGTGTGCTTTTATGGAGAGGATGTTGACACTGAAACATCTTTCCCAATAACATTTGTGGGTATTCCTAGAATTTGTGAACCTGTTAAAAAAGCTTCAACCATTGACGGTGGTTGTTCTAGTCTGTGGTGTTTTTTACCCGCGTGTCACCCGTGTGTCACCTGTGTGTGAGTGGTGACGTCATGAATGCACCACAAACAAAATGAGTTGGAGAAGGAAGCAAATGTTATCAACACCATGAAACTCAGTTGTTACTATTTTATGTATTTTACTCTGAACCAATCTTTCAATGGATCTGATTGATTTAAATGACTGAGCACTTTCCCAAGTTATAAAAAGTAAGGTTTGTTACAAACACTCATGGCTATAACAGCTAAGCTAATGGTTAAAAAAACAATGCATGTCGTTAAATTGAACAAAAAATGATGCCAAATGAACAAGATGAAGAATGTTTTCCATGCACTTTGCATTCACACTGATGCTGATCAGAGCCAAAGCCAATAAAAACCAGTGTGTATTACATGAATGCCAAACAAACACAAACACAAACGTGGGTCTAAACCCAAGATTAAGTCGTCAACCGACCATGCTGAGATGAGAAGAAGTTACCGAGAGTATTTAGTGACAAATTTGAGAATTTGCTTATTTGCAGAAGATCTTTTTCACTTTACACCATGTTGAATCCCTCAGGGCTAACTATTGAAACAACCACTAAAATCCAATGCAAATGTATTTGATCTATATCGGAAATGTTGCTTGCTAACGTTACCTTAAAAAGTCCAAGTTTCCTCTTCATGGCAACCGAAGCTTATATTTCAGCTAGTTGTAAGTTGTAACTCATGCTCCATGACCTTTTCCTGAACCTATCCAGAGACGTTTTATGCGTCAACACATTACTGACTGTTAGGGACTCTCTAACACGACAGCAGATCACCTTTTTTTGGGCTGTCCAATTTACCCAATCAATGGAGAGCAATGTGGATTGGGTACCTTGCCCAGAGCTTGTTGGTATTCGGATCAGCAACCTTGCGGTTACAAGTCAAGTTCCCTTTCCACTAAGCCATGGGCTGCCCATTTGTAGATCAGGAAATATGCAACATTATTTTGCATCTGTTGTTTGTGGAAATGTCTAATGTAATCCCTGTGACTATGTTGCTTTACTTGCTGCGACTAACCTTTAGACTCTGCAAAGCATTTATGGCCCCAAAAATAAACACTTGATGAAATTATAATGCAGACGTGAGCCATTAAAAAGCTCCAGGTCTCACAGAGTCAGACGTTTGAAGACTCAGATGAGTGGTCCAGAGTCACGGCGGAAACAAAGCCCGGCTCTGTCACTAATGGGCTCGGTGTGACTCGAACACATTTGGCATTTGTGTAATGTCACAGGGCAGTGAAGGAGGACGCAATAAAACACAGAGCCTGGAAGCTTCACTTATTAAAATTAATAATTCATACCACTGGATTTGGTAGGGCAAAATCCACAGTTTCACATGGAGGGGGCGGGCACCGCCCCATCAGAGCAGGGACGCACAGGACCGGAACGTCTTGTTACAGCCAATGAAGACCGCAGCAAGTCCATAAGCCATGAATAATAGATGGATATGTTGATGTGGAAGTATAATGTGTTGTTTTGTGCATCAACACAGAGCTCACGAAACACGGCTTGGGCTCTTTTTTAATCTCCACAGCATCTGGTCTCATACACGAGCACGAGACAGTGACAGATGCTCCACGCTTCCAAACATCATGTGTTGAACACTTTAATCTAATTTGTGTAGAGACTTTGTTCAGGCTGAAGGCAAATGTGGACAGTAGCTCATAGGAGACAAAGTGAAGCAGTGACGTGCATTTCAACTCATTTTCCACTGGTCCAAAAACCTGAATCTAGAAGGAAGATGAACCCAAAAGAAGGAACCAATCCAATATTACACATGCTAATTACCTTTAAACAACCAACCAACCAATCAACCAACCAACCAACCAACCAACCAAGGATCAGGAGCAACGAGGGTTTAAGTGTCTTGCCCAAAGACACATGTAAAAAAAAACAAAAAAAAACATAAGCTTAAATAATTTGAAGATACATTCTCCAACTATGTGTCATGTGACTATGTTTCCAATCATAGGATGAGTGAGCAAAAGTTTGACTACTACTAGTTCAACAACGTGAGGAGCGGGGGCTAAAGGCTAAAGGCTAACGAGGCTAAAACACTGAAGTCAGCAGCTTGGGAGCATAATCTCGCTGTCGACAAGACCCACACCATTTTTAAGTGTTTTAAAAACTTCCCTGAATGACGGGCAGCACGTCAAACATGACGATGCACCCTTTAACCCTTGACCTTTGCTCTACCACTGAGACACATGGCTCATCATAAAATTCAACAATGCTTTCACAAACTGCATGTTGTCCTTTAATTGTTCATCATGAAAACCACAGACCTCGTCTCAAAGCAGTGGCTTCTAGTCTGAATTTTTCTCATCAGAAATTTGGGAGGAAAAGGCTCTGAATGATTTTCTCTTTAAAGTTTTTTCCCCAAAGTGACAGCAGGAGAAAACCTGTAGCCATAACAACCGTCAAACCTGAAAGGCATATTTATTTTCTGTAATATTTACTTCTACAGTCCTATTATTCAAATATAAGCCTCAATCTCTTTGCCTTTCACCGTATCAGCAACAGAGGAGGCTGATGACGTCATGTTCGGTCGACTAGACTCGAGACCTGATATCAGAATGAAGTGCTGTGAAGTAACATCATGCACTCTTAGAAATGTGCCAGTCTGAGACGTGTTATATAACTGCAGCTTTGCCTTTAATCACATTTAAAACCACCTACTGAAACAAATCAGGCTTCTAATCTGATTTGCAATAAAGTGCTCAAACTTTAAAAGGGAAAGTTGTTGCATAAACATATCAAACAACTTCAAACTGGAGAGATGTCGTGGTTTTTTTCATGGAAAAAATCAATTTCAAAAACTGCAAAATTCAATTAACAGAATTGTGCAGCGCATAGTAGCTTTGAGAGTCGTGTTGCTGAAGCAGGATGTGCTGACATTAGTAGCCCACTATGACAGATTGCAGTGAACCGGCTCCACCTGACTTAGAGCACATGTTTCTAGGAATAGACCGAGTCAGAGCACCGTGATGTAGCACCAAAAAACAAAAGTGCATAGATAATGCTCCAGAAATATGAGACTAAAGTTACTGAGCTTTGATGATGAATGACTAACTTATTTATGAAGACTGTGTGAAACCTTAGTGTTACTCCACACCTGTCTTTCAACTGAAATCAGCAAATATTTGAAATATGATTTATTGGTAGATTTTGGTGTTTGTGCTCCTCTAATTTAACATTTTCTGTCTTTTATTGTGTGAATTTGATCTTTTCTAATCTCTAAATGATCCAGTACCATCAATGCCATTGACACTCACAGCATCATTCATTCATTCATTGTCATTAACCTCCATATGGGGTCACTGGAAGCTGCAGTCATTCCCAACCCTTCACTCTCACATTCACACCTATGGTCAATTTAGAGCAGGGGCATCAAACATACGGCCCGGGGGCCAGAACCGGCCTGCCAGAGGGTCCAATCCGGCCCACAGGATGAATTTGTTAAAAATTCACACTACGATTACAATCTAAACGTAATGTCAAATACAATATGTTTCACTTCCAGATAAGTGTGACTAAACGTTTGTGCCTTTATAGATCCAGTGTGATGTGTAAATAGTAAATTTAGGCACAATATTGTTGAAATAAGACCTATATTTCTCAAGAAAGTTCATGTTTTGTAAAAAATATCCTTCATTAAATGTAAGACAAAGGAGAAAAAACAAAGGAGTTCTTGTTGTTCATATGTTATTATGCTATTATTTTACTATTTTTACCGGACCGGTCCACTTGAGATGAAATTGTGCTGTATGTGGCCCCTGAACAAAAATGAGTGTCCAATCAACATCTGCATGTTTTTGGACTGTGGGAGGAAACCGTAGAACCCACAGAAAACATGCATGTAACAGTGCGAACCATTACTCCGCTGTGTGGCCTCATGCACTATGCAGATATATCAGTAGATGTGCAATAGACGTCACTAAATCACAATTTAATCTGTGCTTCTGCTCCTGTGAGGACTTCATCTGTAAATTGATTGCATGTCCACTGTGGATGTACACAGTGGACACAGTGGGGCCTGATACAGGAAATGCACTGAACCTGCATGTTTTGAGACTAACATGAGCAGAAGATGCATAATCTTGCACAACAAAAAGCACTGCACAGCTGGCAGAAGCACAACGTGAGAAAAAAACATTCAGTCTAATTCTGCAAAACAACTATTCAACCTTTAAGCAGCAGTCAGTCGTAACATACTGCAAAATAAGTTTAATTACTAGAATCCTCTGTTGGCAGTGCATTGTGCTGGGAGCAGCAATTGATTCCAGGTTGTCCTCTGACTCATTAGACCATAGCAGAGCTCTGCCCTGCAAGCTAAAAGGGAACAGCATCAATCCATAAATCAGCCGACTACACCTCCTCTATTGTGTTGGGGTGAAATATCCCGACATCTGCAGGTGTGTGAGCGGCAGGCAATCAGCCGTCTATAGTCACATTTCAGCCACAACATGGCAGCCGTGCTGCTGTCGGACTGAGGTGTGGAAAGATTCCCAGGCTGCTGCATTTGCATTGAATCACAGGTAAGTGTGTCGTTCACTGCCAGTGCCGTGAGGTGGAGCGAGTCACGACCAGGATGAAAATGATGATTCCTCTGAGGACACAACGCTATTGATCTGCTGTCATCTATGGAGCTGCTGGGAGGATGATTGAAACCTCGCTCACCACACAGCTACACAGAGACCGACCGCCTGACTCCTCCTGTGCACTTCATCACTTCAGAAAGAATGAAAACAGCAAGGATGCTTAAAAGGTGGAGAATTCTAGGTCTCACGCGGACATTAACTCTTACTGCTCTTGAATGGACGGACAAATCACATGTTTGTCACATGGTTTGTGACTTTTCCCAAAGACTTCCCAAAAAGTTTCAATGAATATTCATCAAAAGACATTCAGATGTCTTACTATTAGTCTTGTGCACGGCAAGATCACCCAATGGGCATTATGGACACAGGCCCATGGGGCCCACGCACACATGGGGCCCACGCACACATTTTCCTCTTATTAAATAATTTAAGTTCATATTTCAAATGACACACTCTACAACCACTAGCAATTGTGCTCATTTCAATCTATATTCTATTTAATGAATTTGTATTTATTTATGAAAGACTGACTCTTACGCTCTGATCTGCAGTTATTTACACTGCTTGTGTCTTTATTCTGAAAAGTAAACTGGATGTTTAGTGTGGGTACAGTGTCCTGTGATGGGACCAAAAGGGCATTCAAGATGGATTTGAGGCCAAGCTGCACCCACATCACTGTCTGCTGGACCACACAGTCTACTGCACTTCTGGGCTGTATAATTTTAACTCAAAGGGGAATTTTAAGGTTCAAATATGACCTTTTCACCCCAAGTTCAAAGGGATAGCTGAGTAGAAGAAGTTGTTTGTAGAGCTCTCAATTTTGTTCAAGATTAAGATCCATTCGAACTTAAAGGTTAAGTTCAGATGGGGGAATAAAAAATAAACACATATAACAATACAAAACAAAAATATTTAAATCAAGAAATGTCAATCAATTGAATTCCAATAAGAAAACTGATAGCTGAAAATGTAAAATTGTAAGGAAATGAAAGAAAGTCTGATTGATTGATTACCAGAGCGAGTGAGTGAAGGGAGTGAGGTGAGATCACTCTGCTGATTACTGCTCCAGACTCCGCTCAACTTTCACTTCACTGGAAGGAAATCGCTTGCTCCAAAAAAAGGAAACAATCACTTGGTTTAAGCCAAGGATTGAAGGATTGAACAAGGATTGAACTATTCTGCTGTGTGTGTGTTTCTGGGTTTTCTCATAGTCCAAAAACATGCAATATGGGTAAACCGGACCCACTACATTGAGTGTGAGAGTGTTTTTCTCTGGTTCTCTCCAGGGTGTACCCCGCCTATCGTAGCTACATTTGACGAGTGGTTATGTTTCTTATGTCGTCAGCGTTCTTCACACACGTAAAGGTATCGTATGTATTTGAAAGAAAGAATCTTCCATTTATAGCTGTGAGACAAAGAGAGAGAGAGAGGACAGAGCACATCGGCTTTGCACCCTCCGAGCACAGCAGCAACAAGCTCCTTTTGGACTCACGTGCGCCCCCTTTCAGTGTGGCAAGGTACTGTCTGCCTCACCTTGTGCCTTTTCACTGCTGTTTCACGTCCAATCAGCAAGACTAAATATGTCACACACATTCATGTGTATAATAAACGTGTCTGCAAACATACAGAGGGACAGCAGCATGAAAACATCATCAAAATGATTGGAATTTTTTATTATCATCATCACCATGATGACAGGTGAGACTCTCCTGACCACACATCACTGGTTGTTCTCATCTCATCCTCTTGCTTAAAAGGCATCTTTGTGTCTAAATCCTTCACCATCTTTGGTTGATATTATGCAGAGCTGCCTCAATCAGACTGAAGTCAATTCTGTAATATTATAAAGGGAAATGTAGGCTCCTATTGCCTGTTCCTTTGTAATAAATAACAGGGGAAGGAGAGAGAGAAGGTAATTTCTACAGCTAATGTGACTATTTCAATTCCAGCCCCGTTCCGAAACATGAAAACCTAAATTTGTACTGACAGGTGATCATTTAAACTAAGTGGAATAGCTGGTGTCATGGCCTGTGTGTGTGTGTGTGTGTGTGTGTGTGTGTCACTTCTATTCACTCCCAGCCTTTGACTTCATGCATATGCAGGTGAGTCAGCTGTAGAGGGAAGGAGCTGGTCGAGGTTTTCTGAGAACTTTCTGACTTTCTCTCATCACAGCATCACGCTGCACATACAGATCTCACAAGCACTGACCTCTTACTCCTCCCTATTCAAGTGTCACACTTATACTGTGAACCTGCAAAAGTCTCTGATAAACAGTGGGGTCTTCATCCTCCTTATCCTCCTCCTCACTAACTCTCTGCCTTTGTGCCGTACTCACCTGGGCTGTCCCAGTATCAGGGTCAGGGGTCAGAGTGTGAGTGATGGTCAAAATAATTCTACCTATGTTTATCAATTGGCTATAAAAAAAAAAGATGAAAAAGAATAGAGTTTGTGGTAAACTACGTACAGACCAGAGGAACACGAAATGTGAACATGTGTTTTGAAGTATAATTGCTGCAGAATTCATTGACTCGCCCCAAACACTTCATCGAAAGAAAAAGATGATGAGAACAATGTTTTTATATTCTGTATTTTTATACAGGAGAAATGTTGCCTTAGAAGCTGAGTTTTTTTTAATTTAATTTTATCAAAGGAGACAATGATGCATTGTAAGACATGTGTTGTCATAGTTGAACAAATATTTAGTAAAGAGCTGTTTACGTCTCCGTCTGTGATGTCCACATACACAATGCAGTAACACTGTTACATAGAGAACGGTCACACGTGCAACAGTGTTTTCAGTGTAAGTTTCTGTGTCGTGAGCTGGAACCAGCGCAGGTTTCAGAACACAGGATCAGGTGTTATAATCATCTGTCTGGCATCCCAGAACCATTTATAGCAAGTAATATAATATGTTAGATCTCTGCTCCATGAACGTAATCACTAAGTGAAACGGCCTGTTATCATTTTACAACAGCACGACTGTATTTATGTGTGAGCGGCATTACAATAAATCCATGTGTGAGTGATAAAAACAGGTTTTCAGGGCCGAATGCACACAACATCACAAACACATCAATAACACAGCGTCAGGTGAGAGAGGCTGAGGTGCGACTAATGTAGAATCAGCCAAAAAAATATCTCAGCCACAGAAAAACAAGCTTTAAATAATATTACGGGTCAACAAAGTTTTAATGGGAGAGTTAGGCATCACCCTCAAATGTGATTCATGGCTTTTTGGTGTATATTTACGTTGTTTACACATGCCAGCATTCTTAATTTGATGATATTTCAATGCGGAACTGTCACTTCATTTCAGAATAAGCCTATAAAGCAGCAAAGGTGCTGACACATGAGAAGAGATATGAGCGGTGGGATTAATCATGTGCCACAGAACGTGTAGAAGTCAGGACATAGCTCAGCTAAGCTGGTGGGGAAGAGAGGGAGGGAGGGAGGGAGGGAAAGCAAAGACTCACACACTGATGGATGAGCATGGATTGGATTTACTGCTCTGCCTACTTCCATCACATCCAGACACATGAGGTTTGTACTACACTAAGGTAGTAGCAGGTCTCCTCGCCCGTCCAGGATCTTGTTCGCCTCGCCTCGACTCTACAGGTCGTTTTTGCCTCCGGTGAGGCTCCGAGAGAGCTGAGCTGGTACTAAAATCAACAGACTGCTGGGCTCTGAGTCAAGAGCACGACGCCAATGTCGAAATGTAGATCCGTTCAAAAGTTACAAACCCTGAAAATACTCAAATGTGACATCAACAGACTGCCGGCCACTGATTGGTCAGAGAGTGTCGTCACTCAAGACTGCGACATGCAGCTCAAGAATCAACGTGAACGTTGCAGAACTGCAGATCTGTCGGCAGAATTTAGTGACAGCACTGCTGAAAGCCGACTTTACTGTCTGTGCTTCAGTCATGCAGGAAGTCCAGAATGATTCAGTAAACAAAATCCTTTTAATGATCTGATTCCACTGATTCAGTAAACCAAAAACAACTGCTTGCTCGTCGCTAGTGTGTGTGTGTGTGTGTGTGTGTGTGTGTGTGTGTGTGTGGTCTCTGTCGCGGCAGTTTTGTGCCCATGTTGAGGAGACACTGAAATAAAGGACGTCTCAGATACCAAACCGAGTAGAGTCGAGAAGTGCTACAACTGTATGATGGAAAAGTGTTGGACGCTATTCCACTACATGCTGTCTTACTTCCAATTAACGTTTTCTATAAGAATATCCAATTGATGCCGGTAAACAATATTCTTATTTGGTCCAATAGATGCATAATATTGTGGTAAACAGTCAGTCAGACAGCTTCAACAGGTTTGAATCATGAAAACAGCCACTTTACTTTCTTTACAATGCAGCTTTGTTTTTTCCTTCACATCATTCACTCACACATTCACACCATTCACTCACACATTCACACCATTCACTCACACATTCACACCATTCACTCATCCATTCACACCATTCACTCACACATTCACACCATTCACTCATCCATTCACATCATTCACTCACACATTCACACCATTCACTCACACATTCACACAGCACATCTATTTGCAGTACACTTTAAGTGTCTCGGCCAAGAGGCCACAGTCCATGCAAACAGCGTTTGTTCTGCGTACATTAAGCAATGCAGTCGGTGGCGTCAGAACAAACAAGGTATTTGATATTTGCCTAAATATCAATTTAACTTCTTTCTTGTACCAAATTCAAGCACTTTCAAAGTGTTGGCAGTGATTTCAACATTCTCAGTCTCCTCTAGTTCAATGTTAGGAACATGTTCGGACTCCAGTGCAGGTTCAGTGAGTGGACGTACAGAAGACCATGACGGTCAGCAAGCAACGATGTTGGATTCAAGTCAGGGGTTGATTATCGTTCACCTGTGTCTACACAAAGGCTTCCAGATCACAACACAAACTTTGGTGATTCATTTCCGCTTCCATCACTGGCATCACCTTGTTCCTCGTGGCTCTATAAGTTGGCAGCTCCACCAGCTCACAGCGAGCAGTCAGCGCTGCAGGGGATCACAATCCAGATAAAACTGGGCTGTGACAGAAACTAAACCTCATGCGTGTAATGTTGCTATTCCATTTGAACATCTGGCTTGAGAAGATACAGAAACCAAGAAGTGATGCAAATATGATATTTCATGAGCCCCCAAAACAACAAAGAACTGTACTTATATTTATAGGCTGTACTTTAGCTGCTGTTCCAATTTGCCTTAGTAATTCAGAAAAGCAAGGATTTTAATATCTAGTATGTTCTATTTCAAACTCCATTAAAGCACCAGCAGCCTTGTTTTTAAAGCAGCATGATTGAAAAACTTATAGATGCTACGCAGCTTTATTTGTGTATCCATGACTGTGAAATAACAAAGTCACATTTAAGTAAAAATCATCAAGAAAAGTGTTCAGACCCATAGAAACTGTTGATGAAGACTGAAGTATAAAGACAGTCCATGGAAAGGTTTGTCATTTAAAGAGACAAAAGACAATGTTCTTGTTCATTCTTAGTCTTTAGAAGTTCTAAGATACTTTTTTGTCAGCGCTGAGGACAGCAGTGTTTCTGTTTCACAAACTTATACTAACACGCTATTGTCATGATGGGCCTTCCATCAGTGCAGTCTACAAACGGTGCAAGCGAGGCAGGGGCTGAGTCTTTGACATCCTTAGGTCATAAAAAAGAAGAACAACACAGAATTGCTTTGCTGACCCTTTGCTCCCTCAATCCCTGAAATGACCATGAATGTGGTCGAGGGCCAAGTTGGTGTTAAGCTGTTAGTTGGAGCGTCATCTACACCTGAAGCCAGAGCTGTGACGAGTGTGTGTTGAAACTTGAGTTTTCAGTTTGGTCTTTGTTATCAGAATAGATGTGACATCATATGCTTTTACTTCATCTCAATCTGATACACCGAGCGTATCGCAGACGACACATTTGAACAAGTCAACACGTGGTTATCACGATGATTTCACTCACGCTGTCGCAAGACGACGGCAAATCAACGTCTCTGTCGCCAGAGAGGAGAGAGTTGGAAAAACGCCTGCACATAGTTCCATTTTTTGGGCCTGTTTTTACACATTGAAACAAATGTTATTTTAAATTGTTCACACTGTTCAAATTTTAAAATGAACACACAAAATCTACAGTTTTAATTTTACTTCATTTTAAATCGTTAATACACTATTTTAAACTACAGTACATTGTAATAAGTTATTCTGGAAAAATGGGCAAACGCATTTACTCACAGGACATTCATTTATGATTAAAATAAGCACAAAAAAAGTCCAGAAGGACATTGTGAGGCTTAGGTGTTAAAGGGTTAACTAGCATAATGAATGTTGCTGTTGTGAATTATGAATAAAGGGAAAAACAGGACAGAGAGAGTGTTGTGGAACTAGAACAGCATCGTGTAAACTCATTTGATAATATACTGTACATGTATTTAAAAGTTACACACGACAGATTGAATTTGTGATTTGTATTTGTTTCATATTTATGTAAATTGTTAAGTGTAAAAGGTTATCAATGGAACTTTTCACAATCTTATCCTAAAAAAATGATTGCAATTAGAGATGGTCCAAAATTATCGGCCGGAAATGGCCAAAAAAGTCATTTTTGTTTTTTTTAAACACAGAAACAACACGACCCAAACAGGATGTTGTGATGACGCATACAAAAACTGCACCTGTCTATTCTCACTGTCCAAGATCAGTTTGCAACACCAAGAAAACGTTTACAACAAGATGTGAGGATTCAATGCTGGAAAGTGAAAGTGGGCTGCATACAGTACAGATTCTGAACTCACTGTGACATTCACTTCACACCAGAGAACATTCTCTCTCTATGTGCAGTTAACTCATCTGATGCATCTGCGTTATTACACAAAGACATTAGAGACGGACCACAGAGTGAAAACAATGATCCAGGCTGCGTTGGACACGTTGGACACGTTGGACACGGAGAAGCGCACAGTGCTCGTCTGTCTGCACCAGGTGACGGACATTCATCCTCGTTGTCTGATATGTTCGATGAGATCCTCCTAAATATTTTCATAGATTCTTAACTGCTTTATTCTTTGAAGCATGAATATTAATCTATACTACTATAATATAATATAGTGTAATTGCAATGCCTTGACTTTAGTGAGGTAAACACACTCAGTTCCAGCCACAGCAACACAATTAGATTAAAAAAAACAACAATGGTACAGAATTGGCATAATAATTCATTCCAACAATTTTCATTTCAGCGGATCCATAACTGCAATGATGTGTAGTGAATAGTAATATTAACAGGCACCGCAAAGACTAATCAATTATTAACCGATCACAAAATGAATTGGCTCCTTAAATGTGAATATTTTCTGGATTCTTTGCTCAATAAAGAAAAGAAATCATTAAAAAAATATATTCATTTTGGTTTGTGGACGAAACAAGACTTTTGAGAACATCATCATCATTTTGAGGTTTGGAAAACACCAATTTACTAGTACTTGCACTCGTAGTAATCGACTATGAAAAGGATTTTTAGTTGCAGCCCTTGTAAGTAAGTATCAGTTTTAACAGTATTGATCATTTTAAACCAAAAAACATGGTGTGTCATGAAGACGCTGCACATTTGACCTGAGTTGACCTCTGGGTGCAGCCAGATGCTTTGGGACTGAACTGAAATGAACCCGTTAGCCTTCAACCATGCAATTAAACCCTATTTATTGATGGATTTATTGATTTCTGTATTTATCTTCACCATGCTGTGGCTGTGGCATGTGGTGTGAGTGAGTGTTTAACACATACCCTCTATTCCTCATGACTGCCAGAGGTGGTGTTTAGCACCTGGATACACGCACAGATCCAGTATCTATAATGAAACAACAGAGAAACACACATGTTACATCTCTGCTACAAAAGAACCAGTACACAGTACACTATCCTGTCCTGCCTCCACCCGGGTTCTGAATTAGAAACGATCACACCGTGGAAATGTCTGAACAAACCCACTGACTGATTTCAAGCTCACAGCCTGGGGAAGGGGGGTTTGCAAGACAAATGGGATCCAGAGGGAAAAACAGTGAGTTAAAATAGTTAAAATACATCCACAGATGAGAAGAAAACACAGCTTGATGGTGTGAAATTGCTCCTCTCTTCGGTTAATTTGGAGGCAGCTCAGTGATTGTGTGCACGCCTGGTAACAGTGGCCTTAAATCAGCATTTGCCTTTGTTTTATATATATATTTATATAGATATATATATATATATATATATATATATATATATATATATATACATATATATATATATATATATATATATATATGTATATATATAAATATGTATATATATGTGTATAAGTATGTGAATTTAAATATGCTTCCTCTGTGTAATGACATTATTTATGTGATTTTACTTTCAAACATCAATCAATGCAAGTGTCAATGACATGAAAAGACAGCGCGTGAGAGAATCAATGATTTCTCGCCCCACTTGTTAGAGACGATCATTCTTCCTCTGGGAAAAGAAATGTTCAATTATAAAACGCGACACATAAATAATCTGTAAAACCACTTCTTTGTGATTTCCTGCTTCAAATCAGGCTGTACGTTCTCCCGTGTAGAGTTATGTCGTGCAGCTATACCCAATTATGAGAATATGATGACATCAGTTGTGAAGTCAGCGCACAATAGCGATCAATACAGTACGACTCAGCACGTCACATGGGACTGGGAGGTGCTGACCCTGGGGAGGACGTCCAGGAGATTGTTGTGATTGCAGTGCTGGAGGTCAAACCCCACAGGCTGCCACGCCCCCAGGATAAATGTCATTTATCTCTTTAACTGCGTAACCAGAGCAGCTGCACAGAGAGGAAATCCAGTATATCACACAGGAAGAGGGTCACACATGTACAGCAGCATGAAAATATCACTGCTCCTGGAGGACACCAGACTCTGCCAGTCACACACTGAGCCGACGGGGGCATGTGTTTGCCAAGCCTTCCAGAACAAATATTAATTTAATTTATGTAAATATGCACAGGGGTGGGCTCATTTTAATTATTAAAAGGGGGCGGCTGTGTGTGTGTGTGTGTGTGTGTGTGCAACAGATTGCTCTGCTGGTAATTCGGCTGCATCTGACATGTCCTCTCTAATTATTAACAGCAGCGTTGTACACGGGCGAAAACAAGAAGAGAGCAGGGTTATTCCTGTGGCTGCTGGGACAAAACTAAACTAATGACACTCAGTATCAGTATCGGTCTGATATCAGTCAAAATCAATGGATCGGATATGGAAATCCAAAAATCCTACCACCCCATTTAGCAGACGCTTTTATCCAAAGTGACTTACAAAAGTGCATTTAAACATTTGGGTACAAATAAGAGCTAGAAGTAAGTATACGTATAAGTATATATGTTAGCTTCACTGTGCACAGACTGAAACACATGTCAATAAACATCAGCAGCAGCATTTTAGCTGAGTCATGTTTATTTCTGCATTTGTTACACAGAAGGAGGAAATATGTCTTTAAAGTAGCGTGAAGCGGCACAAGGTCTAAAATGACCGTATCGGACTGATATCAGAAGATACTCGAGTTTGTGATATCGCTCTCAGAGACGAAAGAGTGATATCTTAGACAAATGTGACAATAAAGATTTACTGTCTCTCCCATCACATGATCATGTGTCACTTTTCTTTAAGCAAAGCTGGGGCAGGCAACATATTGATCGTATCACTAATCAATAATGCATCAATAGTCAATCAATTTTAGTCTGCTGTCACTCAAGCAGTGTGAGAATATTGCCCATAAGACACATCGACATGTAGACAAGTGGAGCCGGGAATCAAACCCACACGTGTCAGGTTGAAAGATGACTCGCTCTACCACTGAGCCACCGTGGCACCATTGTTTAATGGGACGTTTTGTTCAGTTACAGTTACAAAAACACCGTGTTTGATGAATGAACAACACCTTTTTAATTATATGAAAAGATAAATCTCAGGAATATGGCTTACCAAGCATATAAAACACTCCTTCATGATGACAGAGCACAAACACCTCGTGAAACAATAGTTTTAGTTTGGAAAGTCTTAAAAGATGCAAAAAATCATTTTCATTTTCAAGTGTGGATCCCAAGATGATCACACTCTGTTTCTCTGGGACCAAAAACGCCCACTAATCACTGACAGAAAGTGCTCGAGTGGATCTTCAAGGCAGTTTGTCACAGTACAGATAATTAGTCTGGAGGTGGAAGATGCTTCATATGAGTCTACAATAAAAAAGAAATAGATTTAAGGCGGCGACACAAACCTCTGCAGCCACAGTGGTTCACACTGACAATTAAGTTCAAGGCTTAGAAATAATGTGATGAGATATGAAACAGTGAGCAGCGTTTTCAGGATACTTCTAATAAAGTCTTTTTTTCTTTGGATATTCCCATGGTGATGACCCAAATTATTATGAGGTCACTGCAAAACCTCTAATAGGAATTAAGTGAAATCAAGTCATTGTTTGTCACAGTTGTATTCACGATGAGAAGAAGACTTGTGTAAGCCACATTTAAATCATCCACAGCCGTGTTAAAATATCAGCTGCTCTCAGTTATCTTTTGTCCAGCAACAGCAGCAGTTCACTGGCCTCAGGTCGGAGGTCCACAGGCCACAGGTCGGAGGTCCACAGGCCTCAGGCCGGCGGTCCACAGGCCTCAGGTCGGAGGTCCACCGGCCTCAGGTCGGAGGTCCACCGGCCTCAGGACCACTGGCCTCAGGTCGGAGGTCCACAGGCCTCAGGTCGGAGGTCCACAGGCCTCAGGTCGGAGGTCCACAGGCCTCAGGTCGGAGGTCCACAGGCCTCAGGTCGGCGGTCCACAGGCCTCAGGTCGGCGGTCCACCGGCCTCAGGTCGGAGGTCCACCGGCCTCAGGTCGGCGGTCCACTGGCCTCAGGGCCATTAAAGTCAGGGGTCATACACACGAGAACAAGTCCAGGAGACTCAGAACCTCACTGTGGGTCCTGATTGGATCTTTACAGGATTAGGTAAATTGGACACTCTAAATTGACCATATCCTCCACCCTCATGTGAAGGATAAAGTGGTAGAAAATAGATGGACGGATGGATGATATATTTTTAAGTTGATATCAGTATATTTGTTGTCTCTGCTGCTGCTTGTATAAATATAAACACTGTAGTTCTATAAACATGTCATCACTGACTCAGAACTGTCCTGTCTAAACGTAGAACTTGATACAACTGTTGTGTTTCTGCTCCTAGTCACTCTCTTCCTCACCTCCCTCACCTCCCTCACCTCCCTCACCACACATTTGTGAGTCTGGGTCTGTCAGAGATTTCTTCTTCTGTTAAAAGGGAGTGTTTTCTCTCCACTGATTGAGTGAACTGTTCTCTATGATTGTGTTAATGTTTCTGTCTAACTGTGTACAGTGTCTTGAGATAATGTGCATGTGCTATTATACTATTATACTATTATTAACAGCTCCCATACAGAAAAGAAGCCTTTAAAAAGTCACACAAACACTGATTAGCAGACATTAGTTTCTTGTCTGCAGTGGGAAAGCAGAAGTTTTGGACTTTATAAAGTCATTCAGGTTCATGGAGTCAAAACTCTTTCCCAATCCCACATGTCTCACCATGTCCAGTGTGTCTCCTGCTGCTCCCCCAGTTTTGTGTTTGTTAATTAGTTTTGTGGTAAAATAATTAACAACGACAAATAACATTTGTGTCCATTAGCTCTTATCCTTCCTCTACAGCTGTTGGGATCTCTCTCTCTCTCTCTCTCTCTCTCTCTCTCTCTCTCTCTCTCTCTCTCTCTCTCTCTCTTCTGTTTTTATCAGGCCATTGGAGCCACAGCAAAACTGCTAATGTGTTCATTTATAACATGACCTGGCATCTGGCTAAGAGAGAGAGAGAGAGAGAGAGAGAGAGAGAGAGAGAGAGAAACTGCAGTGTCACCACATGGGTCTACTTTTAGCCCTGTTGCCTCTTGAGTTACTGTGTCGGCGCTGAAACAGCCCCGGGGAGCAGATGTCCACGTGTGTCCAATTGTTTATTAATGGACGAGTCTTGCTGGTATCATCAAAGTTTGATCTGTGTGGCGCCACATGCAGGACCTTGATATCTCAGTTACAGATAGTAAGAATCGACATGGCAACTTAAGACGAAGAATACTGATAACACATCTTTGCTCGCTTACACAAAAAGCTGAAAATCCTGACTTTGACTATATAGTTTGGTTATACTATCTGTGCAATAACTCAAATTCCTATGCATTCAATACTGTATATATACAGTGGACATCTCTCCTGTATATATTGACATTTTTATTTTTACATAAGAGTGCATGTGTTTCCTTATTATGGAGATTTTATATTTTTACCTTTTATTTTTACTTTTGTTTGTTTTAGTTTGTTTTTTTATTATTCTTATATATATTTCTATCCCTCGTTTCATGCTCTTTGAATGGGTGCAGCTGTAACACAAGAATTTCCCTCGGAGATCAATAAAATATTGTGATTCTGGTTCTGGTTCTGATTCTGATTCTGATTCTGGTTTTGGTTTTGGTTCTGATTGATTCTGTTTCTGGTTCTGATTCTGGTTCTGGTTCTGGTTCTGGTTCAGATTCTGGTTCTGATTCTGATTCTGGTTCTGGTTTTTATTCTGGTTCTGGTTCTGATTCTGATTTTGGTTCTGGTTCTGATTATGGTTCTGGTTTTGATTATGATTATGATTATGATTCTGATTCTGATTCTGATTCTGGTTCTGGTTCAGGTTCTGGTTCTGATTCTGATTCTGGTTCTGATTCTGATTTTGGTTCTGGTTCTGGTTCTGATGATGGTTCTGGTTTTGATTCTGATTATGATTCTGGTTCTGATTCTGGTTCTGATTCTGATTCTGGTTCTGGTTCTGATTCTGGTTCTTCTGGTTCTGATTCTGATTCTGATTCTGGTTCTGAAGGTTTGTCAGAATGCGTTCACAAATACAAAACATCAATTCCTATAAGATGAGGATTTAGTAGGATTACAGTCAGGTGTTTGATTGACCAATTATAGCAAACAGATGCTAATCACCATCATCTTTATATGTAGGTTGAAACACAGTCTTTAAGTGAAACAGCTGCATGTAGGAGGAACAGCCAGCCTCTGGTACCAGGGGCTCGTCATGCTGTTTTGAAGAAGCACAAAGAAACATGCAACGCTAGCGACCATAGATGCAGTGGTCGGCCAAGGAAGATTAGTGTGAAAGACACGTGATGGTTACTTCCCTTCCAGCGGTGCCATCACCTCATAAAAAACTGCAACAGTGAAGTAAAGACTTTGTTTTATAACTGAAGTACCAAAATACTTGTTTACTTCCCGTTTCCCACGGTTACACACAGTCACTGGTGTTTATGTTGTGTGATTATCAGCTGTAGTGAGTGACATTTATTGGTTCAAACAACAACATTTTCATTGTGCCTTTTGATATTCATTTCCTGAGATCACTCAGTTGACTTGTGTTATTTGTTATTTAGCTTCATTGATTCAAGTTGTTCAATTGTTACTTTTTATTGACTTAAAGGAACGCTCACACACTGTCTTTTTGTGCCTCTATACTGTGACTGCACAAAATAATTCCTTCAATACTGTTTAATATATTTGATATTAAAGTCAGTCACAGTGAATGTCTAGACTGACTTTAAACTCTTTTCACTGTTTTCAGGGTGGTGAGATTTGATCCAATTCATATTAAATCACATTAAATCACTGCTGTCCCCCAACACTGGTGTCCTTAATGCTGAAAATTACAAGCAGATACAGTATGTCTCCACCGTGCGTCTGATTGTCCCCAAATTTATTCTGCAGGACGACAAGAAGCGTCTCTGAGTGCAAAGAAGAACACGGAGTCCAGATCTCAACATCATCCAGTGTGTCTGGGATTAAAGGATGAGACAGAAGGATTTAAGACTGGCTACATCCACAGATAATCTGATGTTTGGAACAACCTACCTGTGTGTAAGTGTACCTAGAATTATCGAGGGCGGTCACACCAAATACTGATTTGATTTTTAAATGTATATTTAAGTTCACAGTCGTCTGAAGGATGCAATGCATCATGGAACTGAATCAAATCACTGACATGAATCATGTAAACCAGCAAAAATGCAAACTTAATAACAAAAACATGGGACAATTAGACATAAAAGAAGCTGAAAACTCAATAAACACCTGTGGGATGTTGGCAGATGTCTTTCTGTGCTCTGCGTCATGCACCAGCTTATATATAACGATGACTACTATAGAGAAAAGACAGCATGTACTAGATGTAATAACATTTCTGGCTCTGTACATACACTGTTGATTCAAAGGCCTTTAGAGTAATAGTATTTGAACAGGTAGTCAAGGCATCCTTCTTCCATCTACCCTTTTAAAATCAAATCTAATGACTTTTCATTACCTCTAAAACTCTGTACCCAACATGCACCTGTGATGTATAAAAAGCATGGAAACACCCGCTCATATCCCCAGAGCTGTTGAAATGTGGCAATATTCGCGTTGCAGCCCTGAAAACAACCCCCTTGTTGTCCAAATGCCCACAAGCGTCATTTTTTTAAATGCAAGCTGACACATCACTGGTGTCTTGACTTGCTGTGGATACTGATCTGTGCAGCTGTGTGACGTTATCGTGCATTATTTCTTTTAAAAACCGGCAGCTTTTACTCTCCACATCTGCACCTGCACGACTTCCTTCAGGCTGAGGCCCAGTTAACTGTGAAGGACACTCACGTCAGGCGCTCGTACTACGCTGTGTCCATATGTGTTGGTTAATCTTAACATTTACCTTCAGTACAACATGCACGTGACTGATCAACAAAGTCAGTGCTCAGCCAACTGTGAAGGAAACTCATTTTGCCTGCTTGTATCTTCCTGTAAATGAAGAGCTTTTGGCATCAGCCTCATTTCCGTCGACAGCAAAACTGTCACTAAAGTTTTGTCTTTCATTAAAAAAGTTTGAAATTAATTACAATTGCCATTAAAAACGCCGCTCCTGCTCGAAAACTACAGTCATCAAGCAGAAGACAGTGATGTATTATGTGTACCAATGCTTTACAGCGTGGGATCTGTCCCACTTTTAAAGCTTTTTGAAATATTTTCTCTGGGTTCTCCGGTTTCCTCCCACTGTCCACAAACATGTTGTTTGTCTCTGTGTGGCCCTGCGATGAACTACCCCACCTGTCACCCTATGTCTGCTGGGATTGGCACCAGCAACCTCTGCGACCCATGTGGAGGTTATAGCGGTAGAGGATGAATTCATTGGTTGAAATCATTACCAGTACCACTGTCAATATTTGAGGTTATTCTCATTTCACTGTAGAATAATCAGACATTAGCAAATGCTAGTACAGTTTAGGCATGTCAAATTATCGCGATGAATTAATTACAGTCATATTTAGCACGTTGTGTTTTTTAATCGCGTTAATCTATTTTTTAATCACTAACTTTACACCCTAACCCCGGGCAAAAACGCCCCGACGACACCATTAATAAAAGCTGAAGTGATAAGCCTTCTATATAAGAAGGAGTTAGCTTAGCACAGAAGTGCAGCCAAAGCTAACATTAGCAGCGAAGTCGTTAGCAATTTAGCGAGCCATTGAAAAGCTCTTCGCCAATCTTAACTGGAGGAGAACAAGTGAATTTAATGAATTTTAATGAAAATACATCAAGTTAAGGGCTTTTCTCAGCAAGTTTTAGGTGAGATTAAAAAAGAGATTCATTATATAAATTAATTACAGATCATAATTAATTAATCACACCAGCCCATTATTTGAGATATTATTATTTGATCTTTACCATCACGATGGACCAGTGCTCAACATTTTGGGCTCACTTTGCAAAACGTGACTTTTATCACAATTTAAATAACACTTAAACTCTTACAAACTCAGCACTATAAAACATTAAGGTTGGGAATCTTTGTGCCTCACAATTTGATTCAAAGGCACAAACAATTGAAAAGTGGTTATAAAATTGCATCTTAAAGCATTTTTTAAAAAAGCCAAAAAACTGTGTATTCAAATCATTCCATCATTAAATACTCAATGGTCTTTACTTCCATTGGCATTTATTAATAGAAAATAGAACGACAGACTTGGACACCAATAAGAGAAATGACAGAGTTTGTGATGAGCTTCATGTTTTCTCAGTTTTGTGGAAGACTCGTCATCACTCGTCATCACTTGTCATCACGCAGCAACAGGAGCCGTTTGTTTATCCTAAAGTTTAAACTGGGGACAACAGAATATCACTTGTGTCAGTCTGATTCAGTCACTTTAGACATTTGAACCTATGAAGCTGTTCACAACACATGTATGCTGATGCATTCACCACCTACAGCCATTCCAAGCTATTTCAAAAACATCATTTCATTTCAAACATCAATATTCTTCTCCCACATCATGACTCGGCTAAAATGCAGCTGCTGATTTTTATTTATATTTTTACAGTCTGTGCATAGTGAATCATGCAATATATTGTTTTGTATTTTACATTTGTTTACAAGATGTCCGATCCCCATAGCGCCGCACTGATTGGGTTCATGGGACACTCTTAATTGACCGCAGCCACACGGAGCCACATACAGTTTGCTCATAGTGCCAATGACAAGCCCAACTTTTTGTCTGTCTGTCCCTTTGATGACCGGTTCAAGAAGAACCACGACCCAGTCCCATGTGCAGGCCTTTTAAAGACGGGCCAATAAAAGTTGCCCAGTGTCCATCCACACTTGCAGAAGAGTCATTGTGGAGGACAGACAATTACTTAGCGGATTCCATAAAGACTTAAAAGGTTTAACTGATTAATTTGCTCTCGTCTGGCACCTATACGTGGTTTTTACTGTGAGCTCCTTTAAGAATCACAGTCCATTTACTGTATAGATGGAACAAAGACATCCATTTTAATTTAGACTGGAACATTAAAGGACACCAAACCATGAGGCGCAGCAGTGGCTAACACTCAAACACTGCTATAGAAGCAGAAACAATTAGGGTTGGGCGATGTCCCCTAAATTGGCAGTCGATGATGTTTACAGTAAAACATCGTGATGAACGATGATATTGTCGTCAATCTAACAACCAGCACAAGTAATATTGATTTCAGATCAAAAATAATTAGGCTTCAACACTTCTGGTTTTTCAGTGTGTTTTACACCAGATACAAAATAATGTTTTAGTGACTCAGCAGCATTTATCAAGTCTGTAAGAACTTAATGTATAAACGTCTATAATGTCATTATGATGCCAATTATATATATAAAAACATCTTAATCTAAATCTCAATATGAATCGGATATTCAGTCTTATCAGAGTGACCTTTCTGACTCGCAATCAGAAAGTGATGCCAAACTTTAAATTACTCCAAATACTCAGTAACTCTACTCTACTCAAAGGCCTAAAATCGATATTTCATATTAACACTTTGTTTAAAAATGAATTAATTTAGGGAACTTAAATGCTAGAATGCTTTTACTTTGAAACAGGAACAGGAATAGGGTGTGTCCTTTTTTGTGACATATGCGACAAATACAGACGTCATTTTCAACTGTCAATGTTGCTGTGAAACATCATATTATGCTCCACTACTAACTAACTTCTGTTTAAAAGTGCACACATTAGCCATGTATAGAATTTTTTTGGCTATTTTTGCACATTGGAAAATTTAAGATATACAGTATTTCTACAATGTATAAATATAACCCCATGTCTTATTATTATAAAACTACTGTGGACAAACAAACACACACATCATGGACCAGTTTATCAAATGGTGGGCCGCCAGTGGCCTGCGAACCTCAGGTTTGTGACCACTTTGGTATAAAATCATAGTGGAATCTCATGTAAATGGTCCAAGAGAAACATGACAAAATGGATGCACTAATGCACAAACACATTTATCCCATGTTGTCGGCCTGAAACAGAACTCCATAATCAAGGGCAATGACACTGAGGTAGAAACACAGAATGACTGCATTCAGCTGCATTTCTTGTCGTGTTACAGTGGAATAAAAAGCTCCAACTGATTTTTGGCTGTATGAGTAAAAAAGTCCAAATCACACCAAAGTTATTTGTGAGGTCACTCCTCTTTTTCCACAGTGCATAAGAAGCAGCTTTTTTGCAATAAATCTACTGTGCACTGGTTGTAAGTGTAGAGAAAGTATTTAAGATGATAAATAGAAGATGCTGAGCCAGTAGTTTTTAACTTTAGGGCATCGCTATCAAAGCTGATGCAATAGTAGGAGTCGAGGCTAAGGGTAACGTTCTGGACCATCTGTAGCGGTTTCACAGCACAGGTCGGGAAGCCATTTAGGCTGCGTATAATCCCACAGGGCAAACTACTACTACTTTAATCCCTAATGTTACCTTAACGTTAACAAGTTTCCCATTAGCAACAACTTTTTGTTGAACTACTTTAGTAGAAGTTATAAGTGAAGCTCCGTGTGTGTGATCAATTCACTTACCAAATGTCTGCTGATGATGCATTCATGGAAACTCGTAAATTTAACCACTTCTGCACACCAGTCCAGTCCAGTCCACTAAACAAATGCTGCTGCCACTTGAAATACAGTAGATGCTCTAATAATAAGGTAAAGGTCTTTAGGTCATTGGACACAAGTATGGACACATGTATGGACACGTACATTTTTAATCAATGTTATTATGATTATTATTATTGTTGATAAAACATTATGGTGGCTGATGTCATTTTTAAGACACATATTGAAGACAAGAGTCTATTCTCAAGTGTCTTTTTTGATAGAGTTAGAGATTTTAAGAGGGAAAAAAAGACATAATCAGTGTGTGGTGGATGAATTAATGAACACAGACGTTAGAAATCAATAGCTCATCTGCAGCTAAGCCTGGAAGACTCACAGATAATTACAATATGTGTTTAGAACAACTTTGTTCTTCAAAGGGTTGTTTTCAAACTTATCTCAGGTGTGATATTTGCTCTTTCATTTCATTCACGCTGATTTATTTAAAGCTGCACTCTTCAGTTTAGTTTGAACTTCAAACTGATGAAAAGGAACTACTGTATCTCTGCAGTTGAAACAGAATGATCATCTCCCTCTAACATGACCTTCAAACGGGTTGACACTGGCATTTACCTCGATGAGCGCCGTCATTTTACTTTTGCACAGATTTTAAAGATTTTTAACGTCTTCTTTTTTCTAAAATCTCAGACTTTAAGATGTGTTGCATTTGAAGTCGAAGCTCGTTTCTTCAGCTCTGAAACTCGAAGCCGCCATACAGACATTTTTACTTTTACCGTTAATAAACACTTCTGTTATATTCGCTTCACAGTAAATCAGCCGTACTGTTAAATGTTAAAAACAGTAGACACGTTACTACACGTTGTTATCAACGATTACTTTGGAGTTTGGACTTCTCATTTAAGATTTGCTTAACTCAGGGAGTGATGTTACGACTTCTGATGCAAATGGAACGCAGCATGTCAAGACTTTTCCATCTTTTAATAGTGTTTTAAAAATGATTATGTGTTTTAGTCATTTTAGACATTGTTTTATTATTATTCTCATTTATATTTATATCACAAAATACTAATTAATAATGTCATCATTCCTGGACAGTTGGGTAAGCAAATCGAGCGCACCTCCTCTGAGGTCAAAGGTAGAGGCAGTAGAGTGGCTAAAGCTACACGATGGACAGAGATAGCAATTGGCAATGGGTTATTATTCTTAAATTAATTAAAAATAAATACTGCAAAACAACTAAAACTTTATTTTTTCCATCCAAAATTTGAGATATTTAAAATATTTCTAATTAAAATGAATTAAACGTATTTTAGTGGACTTCAGTGCAGACACAAAATGCACATTGCAGAAACAGACTTGTAATTGGAGAAATGTTTAAGTTTTATGGATCATTTCAGATGTTTGAACTGTTATATTTTATTTGGCTGCCACACGAAAACCCGAAAAAAACAAATTGGTTTGGAAAAAGTGAATCTTTAAACAATCCAAGACATTTGTAGCAACAGCTTTGTCACATCCTCTACCATCCCTGTGATAATCCCTGTGATAAACATGAGTGAGTCTGCCCATGTAAACCAGCTCCTGTGTCACGCTGCTGTACATCAGTCATCTATGAGCAGCGTGGCAGCAGCCTGACGTGCTGCAGGAGATCGTCTTGTTCCCTGATATTTAGACCCAGTGAAGCTCATTAAGACTAAGAAGTGATATTTGCCTACTGTTGAAGATTAACGAGCGGCAACTTTAAAGTGCTTTCTAAACAACGGTCTTGAATGGCAGATGAGGCACTTACATGGAAATGCTTGTTAGGACTGGGTTTGAAAATAAAACCTCTGATTCATCTCCTCTGTGTCTGTGGATCCAGACCCTCCTTCCAGGATCTGGATCCTGTCAAGTGTGGATTCGTCGTCCAGATGTTGTGTACATCTGTGCGCGCTGTTATCTGCTGTGAATAATCAATAAATTGACTTAAACTATTGTTGTAGACATAAAAAAGCACAAGTTCAAAGCTCTGTTCATTCACATGAAAGAACAAAGTACTTGTGGTTGACACTCATTTGTGCCTTTGTTTGTTCCTGTATTTCATCACCGTTTCTTTGGCTTCGTTCTTTAACAGCCTGTGTAAAAGATGCACTGAACAGCCGTGCCAACTTTAGCACTGCATGATTTCAAAGAGAATATTTGTACAGTGTAAAGCCCGGCTGGATCCCCCTGCAGCGCAGCGCGTCTGGGGAGTGCCAATTATCTCAGTTTGATTATCTGAACTGAGATGGTGCAACAATCACGCCACACGCAGGCGACGACGAGGTGAAATCAAATCTGCCCTGTGTTGCTGTACAGTGTGTCAGGGCCTGATGATAAGTAGCTGCGGGGGGGGGGAGCTGAGGTCCTGTTGGCAGGCCCCGGGCCCATTTGGCATAACTGCACTCGCTGGTGAGGTGGTGATAACTTTAGATTGCTGAAATCATTAGGCGTGAAGCTCGATAAATGGGACATCAGCAGGAAAGATAAATGGCGGCAGGTAGGTGAGCCAAAGTTGATGCTGGATCTGCCAGATGGATGCAAGCACATCGTCTAAGCATCGTCTAAGACGGCTGACACACCACATCGTCAGCCTGGAAGTTTGATAGAACTTTCTCCAGCTTTTGTTCCACATTTTTCACCAGCAAGGGAAGGACAAATCAAATATAATATATATATATATATATATATATATGCCATCTTAAGTCTACATTTATACATTGGTCGACCAGAACCAAAACCTACATGAATCACGTATGGCTTTAATTTGAAAGGGCGGCCACAGGAAGTGTGGTCACACTGTGTAGTTTGACAGAAGTCGCCTCAGTGTTTCCAGCTGATGCTCTGCTGACTACAAAGTTTATCAAACAGTGTGTCGGGTCAAACTTTGGTTACTTTTTACTTTTTAATGACATTTCTGTTGAGTTCCTGAGTTGAGTGACGACTGATGGTGATGATATTCAGTTAAAGCTGATAAATAACGTCTGTTAAAGGGCAGCAGGCACCTTTGTAAAATACCTTGTTGAGAAACACTTTATAACTTATTGTGGTGGTTTTACAGGTTGATGAAATACTGTGTTGAAAATTAACAAAAACATTCAGTCTACTATCTAGTTGACCTGACATTTGCAGCATTAATTAATGAAATAGGGGTTGATTTTAAGGTTTTGTGTATATCTGTAGTGTAGAACTGTTAAAAAGACCTGGAAAAAAGAAACATTTTAATATTTACATCATTGAAATCTCCAAAAAGACAAATGGCCTCAAATGACAACCAATGGTTGACCAAGAAAATCCTTAGCCTGGGACACCACTTTATCCTCCACATGAGGGTTTCAGAGCCACCAGAACCAATCCCAGTAGACACAGGGCTAAAGGCAGGGTACAATCTGGATTAGTCATCAGTCCACCGCAGGACAAACCCACAAACAATAGTGTCCAATTAAACTCTGCATGTTTCTGGACTGTGGGAGGAATCCAGAGGACCTCAATCCACTCACTCCCTGCACCAAAGTCGCCTGCTGCCTCCTCAGAAAGTCTGTGTCACTCGGGGAAATCTGAACAAATTATTTCAAACATTTCCCTTTGCAGAAGGAGGCGATCAGCAGTAGAACAACAACTCCTGTGTGACATTAAAGTGTTGTTTATTTGGCCAGAGTGGATCACAAACTAACACAAACTTCATTTTCCAGGCAAAAGAGGCTGTCAAACAGGGTCATAAAGCGGGAAACACATTCTCATATTCCCTACAGATTATATAGATTTAAGCGGGCATAGATATTATAAGGTGGGCCTTTTACCTTGTGTCCCCACTGGCAGCCATTTTCTCTTGTGCAGGTGTTGTAGGTGTTGATTATGAGAGGAGGAAGAGGCTGACAGCTGATAGAAGCCTTCATCATGTGTGATGTATGGTTTGTTATTGCCGAGTGGAGACCTTTGCTGCACACATCATAACGGGCTCCTGCCAAGTTACTGACCATGAGAATAATCCTGAGTCAAGTCGGCCTCATGAAATATGGCCATTTTGTTTAAAAATATAGCAGAAAAAACATGAAACTGTTCTTTTTTAACAGAAGCTCATCCGTCCTCAGCGACTCATGCCAGCACTTTATTTACAGATGGGAATTAAAGGGCATCGGCTCATATAATCTCTGTCTCACGGCCTTGATCGTCATGTGTTTGCTTTACGCCGCAGATACAATATTACAGTGGAAGCCCTGTATGTGTCACATCTTAACAGATATGTGTACAACATGCTCCTCAGAATTATAGAGGCACAGACTGGCGTCACATAGATGCAGCAGAGGTTCAACTGAACTGTGCTACAGCACAACAACCAGCCAATCAAAGCCGTTTAGCAAATATTTCTAAGGAAGCTGTCTGCTTTCCTGGCAAGCTCCTGCACAGTTGGCAGAAGGCAGTCGACAATCCATTGTCTGTGTGAGTGACCCTCTACTTCCAGTAGTCATGGGTCCAGAGTCGCTGTGCGTCTGGAATTGTAAGTATCTGACGTTTGTCAGATTATAAACATCAATATAAACGTAAATTACTGTGTCAAATGACAACTCCCAGTCCTCTGAGCTGTCGCTCCAAAACTCAGTAGCCAATCAGCAGGCAGCTTTCTAAGGCCGCCACGGCGCGAAGAACAAGTGTATTTTCAAACAATAAAATACAATATTTTTTAATGATTGAATTGATATTTTATTAGCTTCTTAATAAGTGTTGTCTGCTTCGTGAAAAGTCTTTGAAAATATTGACACAAATCTAATTCCATACAACTCTTGCTACAAAGTTGCTCACAGCAGATCCTGCTTTGTTAAACTCCCAATGCTGCCTCCAGCACCAGGCACCAGTCGGGATAAGTATCAAGAACCGCTATGAATCGGTACCAGTTCCTCACAGGTCTGCTATCAATATTTATGTAATGTAAACCTTACTGCTCCACAACAGAGACCATAATCACATGGTCAGCCAAGGACAAGAATGCACCACAGAGGGTCATTCACACAGTCCAAGGAGCTTACCAGGAAAATCAGATCCACTCTTACAGACCCCTCCCACCCAGCCTATGACCTGTTTGACCCTGTTGCCATCAGGAAAGCACACAGGTCAATCAAAGCCGTGAGCTGTACAATCACTAAACAGACACAAAAACAGGCCCTGATCAGTCACATGTTTTTTCTCATGTTCTTCAGTTATGTTTGTTTATTTATCGAGTGATTTGTTAATTTACTGAGTTTTTCTGACGTGTACTGTCGGCCTGCAACAAGGTTTCTGTTTGTTCAGCTTCTGAAATGTGAATATTTTCTTTGGTCCACGTAACAAAGAAATCACGGACATTGTAACATTTGAGAACATCATTTTGTTTCATGGACAAAAGACTAATAGATTAGTTAGAATAATGATGATGATGATGATGATGTAAATAATAGTTAGTAGCAGCCCTAGTGTATTGTTTGTTTAAGCACCACTTGAGTTTTGCACTGTGTTCATAACAATGGCAATGAAGCGTTCAAGTCAATTCAATCCTGCTTCACTTAAAGAAAGGTTGGGAATCAGAAAATGCAAGTGCAGGTGTTTTTAGCTGTTTCTGCTTCCCAACCATCCCCTAATGATGACAAACATATTGAGCTCATGTGATGATGTGTGACGCTGTCTGTCAGCCATCAGGGCAGACAGACATTTAAACCTTTGGGCTCAAAAATACACTGACCTGTATCATGTAAAAATAGGCAGTTGCTTGTAAACAGGGTAACAATAGACATAGAAAAACTACACTTTCCTCTGTGCATCCTTCAGACACTGATCGAAGACAAGGTGTTACCAGTGTTCTCAGCACCAATAACAGTATCAATAACAGCACTGATCAGTAATAAGCAGCATTGACACTGTGGTATTAACATCAATAAAATACTAATATCTGTGGAAAAAACTTGAATATGCTAAAAGAAGAGAGTTAATTGAACAATAGAGACAGTGAGTGTCTCAGTAACATGGTCAGCTACATTGAAACAAAACAAATGTGTAATTGTAGTCTGGTATATCAACGTTTCCCAATCTTTCTAAATGGGAACTCACATTGCAACCTATATCATGCTTAAGGTAGCAACTCATTCACGGTCATATATAAACAACCCATAGAAGACAACAGAAGAATTATGTTTTGTAAATTAATTACAACTTGTTTAAAAATCTTAAGTTAAAGGTCAGGACAATTGTGCCCATTTGTCTGTGGAAGGTTGAGTCCCAACCTAGTCTTTGCTACATTTGTCTGCACTCTTACAGCTACTCTGTTTTCTGTGTACAAATACCTTTCTGTTAATAGTGTTAAACAAATACTCATTACGCTCATTTTCTTTAAAAGTAAAGGCCATTATGGTGGAAGAAAGCACAATGAGCACAGTGGCCTCAGTTCTCGTCCTCTCGTTGTGTGTCAATGCTCGGCATAATCCAGAGGGAGAGGCTGATTCAGCACCATGGACAGCAGCTATATGCAAAATGGTTTTTATTCTGCTTCTACAAAAAATCATTATCCCAGGAAGCTGATGTACAGGAGACACTTCTAGACTCATACAGCGTTCACAGCAACCTTGCTATTAGGAAGTATAGTTGTGTTCAGTGTAGATTGTATTGTCTTTAAATAACAGAAGCAACGAGTCTGTTCACAGTTTCACTGATACCCTGCAAATGACCCAGTCCGCAGAGTCAGAGCTCGGGAGGAAAGCCTTTAACTGTGCTGCTCAGGTTTCGTTTAAAAAAGAAGTTTATATTCTCATAAAGTATCAGTTTGGGGGAATTTTCCATCCATCCATCCATTTTCTACCATTTCATGAGGGTCGCGGGGGAGTGCTGTGCCAATCTCAGCTGATAGGGGTTGAAAGGCGGGATCACACCCTAGACAGTTCACCAGTCCATCACAGGGACACATAAAGACAAACATCCACACACACTCAATTTAGAGTGTCCAAATTGTCTAATCCGTGGGAACTGTGGGAAACCGGAGATCCTGGAGAAAAGCCACACACACACACAAACACACACACACGGGGAGAACATGGAGAAAGACCCTCGTTCCTGCTGCAACCGAATTTAAATCAGATAAATAAAAAAGCACTCTTGGTCAATGTAAATGCTCTTAAGAGTTTCTTTGTATCTGATCTTAATTATTGTCCCTTCTTTTACTCTTTTTCTCTGTAATTGTGCTGTGAATTGAGTCAATTTTGTTTCATTTCTTTCAATTGTGCGATAATTGTCTTTGACTCATGATTGTCATGGTGATATTGTTACACTGCCTTCTTGAGAGACCTGTCCAAATTGCGTGACGGATTCTATAGAGTGAAAAATGACCACAATCGACTTGTTGTAACTGCTGTTTTATAGAGATGCACCATAAAATCCTAAATTTCCACAACAGACCCAATCAAGTATTTATAAATATAAATGTATTTATTTATTTGCTAACATGTCAAGTGCAGTGAATTACAGAGGTAGCTGCTTTCCCTACTGTTTGTTTGTGTTGATAACCTCACTACTGTTTATTCTGACTAATCCAAAGAAATAATCTGCTGATTAGTCAACTACCAAAATAATCCTTAATCGCAGCCCTAATAGTGAGTCCAGTTTGATGGATGCACATGTTTCCCACAGACATTTGCTGGCAGAAGCTGCATAAGTCAGTAAAGTCACAGGTGGGTTCATTATGTGAAGGTGTTGGCCTCATTAAACCCAAGTCGGATCAGTGGAGTGGAAAATGATCATACCACTGGGACCACTGTGGGTGTTCACGGTGGAGCACATCCATCACGGTGCCAAATAAATAAGTCAATAAATACATAAATGAAGAGATTCTGCTCAGCTTTGAAAAAAACCTCAAACCTTTTATGTTATGTAGCCCACTGTAATCCTGTCACATTATCATACACATACACTACAGCAGATGCCAGCGAGGGGACGGAATATAGAGAGAATATAAGAATAAATATATCTGCTAGCAATATTTTTACACTAGTAATAGGACATTCAGTTTTAATTCGCTTAAATTAAATTAAGCTGTTTTAACTACAGTGATCCTTGTCATTATTTACTACATTTTCTATTTATTACCCTGTTTTTGTGCATCATAAATATGTTTTTATTGTGAAGTACACGTCATTCCATATCAAAACAAGCAATTTGACTTTGCAATGCTTTTATTTTGCCCACCCGCTACTGAACACTTGTGTTTTTCCCCTCTTGACCACACTCTTGACACCGTTTGGCCCCCAGGTCACTTGAGTTTGACACCCCTGCACTACAGCATGGGGTGTATCTACTGATTTTGAAATCACTGGTGTAAACACTAATGTATAAAAAGTGTTGTGCAGACACAAACACATCTTGTATGTTGTCCCAGTCCCAGTAAAAACATCTGTGGTCCAGCAGCGCACGCATGGATGAAGCAGGGACGTGTTATTAAGAGCACAGACTCCCTGCTTACATGAGCATGAAAACACAAACATCAATCTGAGCCACAGTCACTGTCAGGTGAGACACAAATGAACTCGTGAGCTGATATTATTGTATCTGACAGGTTCGTTAACCATGTCATTGTCAATTTGATAACTTGCCAGAGAAACGAGCTGTTGATGACAACCAACGCAGTAGTAAAGCAATCAGAGACAGTGACAGCAAACTACTAAAGATGTGTAGGCAAATGTATGGAGGATACGACGATAGGACACAACATGCTGCCGTCTTTTTCTTGAAATAAACAATCAGAGGTGAAGTCAACATTAATCCCAGGTTTATGCCACATACACGAGTAAAGAACCCCACGTATCAACACTGCTCTTTGTTTTTGCAAGAGATTCAGTACATTTTCATAAACTAAAACAAATGATTGCAACTCATGCTGCTTTGAGTGTGTGGACAGTGGACTGGACTCTGCAGCACTTTACTAATCACATCGTAGAACAACGGGGAAGTGAAACGGAAGCAAGCAACAGTTTTCTGTCCGGTTGTGAACATAAAGCGAGACATAGGAAAGTCTATCTCTCTGCGAGACAAAAAAACACCCTCGTTTTCTTGATGTTTAATATGACTTTTCCTCTTCTTTGCAAGTTTGCATGAGTTTGTTATCTTTCATCCCGATGAACAAGATCTCCTCCCTTTTATGATCTAAGCAACAGCGTCACCATACAAAGACATTTCTGTTGCTACAACTGACCTTTGTTGGTTTGGTTAGATTTTGTTTACATTTTACACACATATGTATCTTAAATGACAAGTTGGTGATTAACCCTTTACCCACATGTTTAAATGCACTTATTGTAAATCGCTTTGGATAAAAGTGTCTGCTAAATGACATGTAATGTAATACAGAGTGATAAGAATGTGCCGTCTAGTGCCTAATACTCTTTTTTTACAGCACAACCTAAAAGCAAGTGGATGAAAAATAATAAAAAAAAGAATTAATTTTTCATTTTCACTAATTAAAAAAACACACCTGAGCAAAAAGAAAAACATTTTTTTTTTCGACTGAATTTGTGAAATTTGAAAATAGGTCAAAGTTCAGAGTTTGTTTGGCTATTTTTTTTAAAATTAAAATTAAAAAACGGTCTTTTGCACAATTAATATATAACTTTTACTCAAGAGGACGAAAAAATGCATTTGTAAAGCCTGAAGATTTGACCTAAAAGACACACCCAGGATGTCCATTTAAGGAGTTTTCTATTATTCCCAGACTATTGTGAGCTGAAGGCAGCAGCAACAACAGTTTCCAGTCAGAAAACGTTGTCTAATGACATCATAAAGTGGCAATAAGATATTATCGAGTTAAGCAGGTGTAGATTTTAAGAGTTTTGTGGAATGGTTCAAATCTTTTTTTTCCACTATGTGTCACTGATGGCAGCCATATATTTAATGAAAGGCAGCCTCCGTGTCTCTCTTGGGGGAAACACTGTGTTTTCAATATCTCATGCAACCACACTTTTAAAAAACCTAAACTATCACAACTTGGCAGAGTGGAATGGTTTTTGACATAACGAGTGGTCTGCAGGACGTTTCAATCCCCAGACGTGCACCACACACTGACTTATGAAGATATGGCAGCTCAAACAGACGATGAGTTGACCTTTTGACCTTTAGCAAGCGGCATCTTCTTGTCTATAAATACATTTCTTTAATCCTTCAGCTGTTTGTTTTCTGCACTGTCTCACAAGGAACACAAGAATAATGATACTATTATAAAACTATTATAAAACATGTGTATTAGATATATTTAGTGGTGAATTATAGCGTGGTGATGAAGTGCAGTGTGTGTGTGTGTGTGTGCTGAGGAAGCTGAGGAGAAGGCTCATTTCGCAGGTGAGAGCAAAGTCAAAAGTGGAGACTCAGCAAAACAGCGCTGAATAACGAGCTTTGTTTCCTTCTGCTGTTGTAATTGCCATCTCTGAGATTTTAAACTATCTAACATGGAAGTAGAGCTTCCCCGAGAGGAGCAGCGTCCGGACAGATCAGCCTCCAGGTGCTTGTGAAAGTCTTCCTCCCCACGTGTGAACAAACAGAACCTGAAACAAACAGCACTTCTTTCTGCAGTGTAATATACAGTATATCCATCTTCTTCTCCTGCTCTCCCTCAGGTCAAGAGTGCAGCGGCAGAGAGTCAGAGATACGACAGCAGAGCTGAACCGTGCAGATAAAACATCTAGGTTACATCCCAGAGGAGGCTCTGTTCTCTGACTTGAAACACATTTCCACCTCATTCCATCCTGTGACAGAAAGACTCAGATGTGCTGTGATGTAGTGCATGAGATTGTGAGGAGAGTAGCTGGTGCTGCGGGGACACAGAGAACCTAACCCACCTGTTTTCTCCAATCTGAACTGTTACCGGTTGCATAACGTTGAATATTTTCCTACTGGAGGTTTCTTTGGTGGAAGGTTGACAGCTTGTTATGGAGGAGACTGACAGTGGAAGGCTTTGGGTTCTCATTGTTCCAGCTCGACTGGCTGTATTTTTTAAAATGAAGTGAGTTATTTGAACATTTCAAGAGAGCACACAGGAAAAGAAGCAACGCTGAAAGTGCTGGCATTTGAAATTGCACTTTCTCACAACTTTATAAACCAAGGCCTCAATTTGTCTCAGCCTCTTGCACTTAAAACTTCTGGAGAGAAAATATTTGGGGGAAAAAGTTGACAAATGTCAAAACAAACCTAATTCTACGTACAGTAGAGCAAAGTGACTCACTTCTGTTCTTCTATTTGGGAATAAACCTAATTTTCACTCAATCTGTGTGCAGTAGGTCTCACATGTAAAGGAACAATTTCAGCTCATCAAATGGAAAACATCAAATTTACAAAGAACAGAAATGTAGAACGTAGAAGATAAGAATTATAACAGAAACTAATCAAAGACAGGCAAATGGAAACGGCATGACATGAGGCTGTGGGTGGTCCACAGTAAAAACACTCCATAGCTTTTCACCCCATCCTGAAGAACCCAGGTCTCTTTTTTTTGAGTGCACAGAAGCATTTGGAATATTTCAAAAGTACATTTAATGTTTTTTTTTAAAGGCAAATTCTATGTAAAGCGCAGCTGAAGCAGCAGGTGAGCAAGTGACATGAACCAGGTGTGTGTGTGTGTGTGTGTGTGATGCAGCAGAGCTCGTATCATCCATCCACACAACTCACTATTGCATGAAAAATGTGATCTTAGCAGGGATGCGCGATATATCCCGATACTAAAATGATACAGTATATACATCCAAACACACCACAGAGACTGCTAGAACTCTGGTAAATACATACTGTAGTAGTTTGTGCTTTTACCCCAGAAATCCATGTTCTCGTGTAGCAGCTTCAAAAGTATTTCAATTTCCTCTTGTCAAGACATCGTCAGGGGAAGAAGCAGAATACAGACACTGCCTGTTATTGAAGGGTGTGATCAAACACTCGTTTATTATTCAATAAACAGATGATTTGTCCTTTTCTTACATAGTGCAATAAATACTGTACCATGAACTTGTTTCTGACGTGTCATGAAATCTTTATGTAATATATTAATATATTAATATATTTATGACATAAATGACGTCACCGATACGAATCTGAACTCGTATTTTGAAGCCTAGAGATTTGCAGTTCGTCACGTGGACGGTTCACAAACACACGTTGAGCCGCTCATACATGCTGAACTTTAGCGTTTGTTTTCATGTAAATGGGAACAGAAATTTAATAATTCTACTGAAGACAATCTGAAACTCCTCAATAAAGTGTTTACTAATGTTACAGATCGAGTTAGAAGTAGAAGCACATTTTCACATAGACTTCCATCTTTTTGCTTCCTGGTGGCTATTGAATAAATTGTAACTTCCTGATTAGCTTCAGGGGTAAAGCTCGACTCCCTCCATGTTTTAAATGTACAGTGACTTCACAGCTATGTGAAGAGACGACTGAAATCATGCATTGCATCTTGACTCCATTTCAGAAGTTTTTTCTTTGCACACAAGTAGTTGAGCACAACATGGGGTCTACAGTTCAGTCACATGTTAATATCTTCCCCCCTTTAGTCCCACCCACATTGCAGCAGTGTGCTGTGCTGGATGCAGTAAAATTCCATTTTTCTCCTTTAACTGGTTGACATCTGTTAGGAACAATCATCCTCGACAACCTGCCGTCACCTCACAGCTCGGCTCATTATTACTGACACAGCCAGCTGCCATAAAGTGGAACACATTAAATATTAAAAAGGGTTTTTTTTTTTATTTTGACTGCAGAATATTTGCTGTTTTCCAGCCTTCGTGGCCTCTGACACGTCTTTTATTAAAATCCCTCTGAGCCTTTTAAAGCTGAATTGAATGCAGAGTTGGAGACCTGACCTGGGAGTGCAATAAACCTGCGAGGACTGCCGTCAACTCCCGAGAATAATGCAGGCTTAGAAATCCACTTGCAAAAGGAAATGATTCTGATATATTATTTTCCTCTTCACAGACTGCATCAATGCAGACATTCTCGTCTTCTTCTCTTATACATGATAGAACGAGTGGCTGAGAACATGTGGAAAAAAAACGACAACTTAATTCAATTATAGAATAAAGACTAAAAACTGTTCCTCTCCAGTCTTTGTTCAGGACTTTTTAGACAAGTCTGAACAGAAAATGATGAAAACCTCTAAGCTTACGTTATCAGTGGTTTCCTCGTTCACTCGTGAGCAACTGCTCCTTCTCCACTGCCTTTGGTTTATGTCGATGCAACAACACACACACAAAGCTCTGCCACTCTATTTAAAATCCATAAAGAAGAGGAAACCAAGTCGAGAAGAAAAGCAGACCCCTGCTCTGAGGCTGCAGTACCACAGATAGAGAAAGAGGGAGACAGAGAGCAGAACTGTAGCTAAACCAGCTCTGTGTTTGTGTTTAGTGACAGAGCTCGAGAGCGCGACAACATCTTCTCTAAGGTTGCACACATCTTACATTTCACATGACTTTCATCTTCCCTAATGGCTCCATGCAATGCTTGTGTTCTCTGTCCACAAGGATGATGTCAGGGTCAAAACCAATCAAAGACCGTGAAAAGGGATTTCCATGTAACCACGTACAGATGTTGCACTTGAACAAGGTGGGATGCAGGCAGCATGTTCACACTGTGAGTGAAGTAAGCACAATAACAGACATTAAAAGTGGCTGCAGACGGTTTTTATCCACCCTCCTACAGGCACAGAGAAAAGTTCAGTTTGAACCATTATATTCTTTTTGAACACAAAAAAATCCAAAGATGTGAATAAATAATGGATGCATCTCCAGTCATTACTGTGCAGAGTCTATAAACTATACAACTGAGTGCTCACTGAACTTTGCTTGGCCTCACAGAGAGACTGGAGTTTGACGGAGGTTTGTGGGGCTGCGTTACAACTTCTGTGTTCATCTTACAACAAAACCCACGTGTTTCCCTCACACAGGGATAGAGATGGTGAATGTATTCCTCCAAGCATTTGTCCTCATTGTCACAATGTGATCCAAATATTCAAAGCGAGCCATATGATTCAATTATTGTGTCGCTTTTATGTGTGCACGGAGAGAAAAGGGACGTAAAGCAGGAGATGTGGGAGCAGATTGATGTGATTTTACTGACAGATAATGTCTTTTTTTAAGTTAAACTTAATTCAGTATAACTGTGTTAAAGGTTTGAAACATGATGGGGCATTGCCACAAAATGCTAATTTTTACAGTGTAATGAGATTAGATTCAACTTTATTATCATTGAAAAGTACAGAAGTTGAGAAGAATGAGACGAGAACAACAGACTTAAAAACATAGCTTCTTAAATGCAGCTAGCACCAAAAACAACGGCCGCTAACTTCACAACATTTCAGCTTCCAGTTTACTTCCTGGAGCATTGTGGGTAATAGCTGCCTCATGAAGTACTTCCTGTACTTAAATGTACAACCTCATTTAAAGTGTTTATCTTTAAAAAAAACAACAACCCAGAAATACCAGGTTTGACGGTGGACGAGTGTCGTTCAGTTGGAGGGACGGGGGTTCGATTCCCTGTTCCATGCCAATGTGTCCTTGTTATGACAGGTGTGTGAGAAATCGTCCTCTGTGTCACCACGATTAGAAAAGCGCTCGTTAAAATCCAAATAACAGAAGTGTTTCGATGCTGGACCAGGTTTTGGCTGTGACCCTGAACCACAACATTCCATGTCCACACCTGGTCAGAGACCTCTCCTGTTTGCCTGCATCAGTCGTCATGATGAAATCTCTCCCTCTTGATCTCTTTGACTCCACTGTCACACAATGAAATACAGCCGTAATGAAGCGATCCTTAAAACACGTCGCGCAGGCTCTCAGGGGTAGCTTTGCATCACACGCAGATAACAGCCCGACAGCACTAATTCCAATAAAAGTGTTTGATTTGCTCTTATCACGTGAATAATTTAGTCTGCCATGAAATGAAAGTGGCTGAGATGAGCCATATGTGAGCAGCAGCAGCAGCAGAAACAACTCCATCCTGAGCTTTTATTGTCGCCTGTGGCATCAGTGTGAAGAATTTCACTGACCTTTGGCATTCAGCTGATACAGGTTGAAAAAGATCACTCATCTGCTCCGTTGCTTTTTCCCCCTCCACACCTTTGACGAATTAAAAAAAGGCCACTAATAGCACAGGAAGCCTGTTATGTAATACTGTCACAGCTTATTATTAACGAGAGGCAAAACCCATTGGTCAGACCAGAGACTTCTGCATTATATCTTCCCCCACATTTTCCCAGAAGACATAAAAAACAGTGTGAATTAAAAATGGCTGCTGCACACTGTTAATTTCTGTAAAATATTATCTTGCCATGCAGTCAAAGCGCAGTATTTTATCTCAGCATCAGTTTATAGGAAACATTCATCACCTCAGGCTAAAGCAAACACTCTCAAACTTACTGCAGCACCAAGTGCTGATGGTTCTCTTGTTTTGTTTTAGTTCTTCTTCTGTGTCGGCACTGTGTTGATTCAAATGTGAACTACAATCGTTCAGCTTGTTGACTGGTTTATTAACTCTGTCGTCATTTCAGACCTTGTCTTGATCCTGAGGATGGAAATCACCTCACCTGGCGTCAGTACCTCCTCCCCAGCTGTGTACCTCCTCTTGATTTCTGCTCGCCCCTTTTTCTGATTTGTCTTCCTGGGAACCTGACAGCTGCACGTAAACTGACTGAACTGTGTTGTGCTTCTGGGTTCAAATCTACTGAGTCAATAAATGAACAGTTCCCACCCGTAGTCCCGAGAGTGCTACCAATATCAGGCTACTTCAGACATCTGACATTTTTCTGAAAATTCCTCTCAAATCATTTGAAGTACAGCTTTGTAACTTTCACTCCAATGCAGCCACTGTTGTGATGAACGTTTTGGACACTAATCTAGTGCAAATTATGACGATCGTACCATTGCTTGCCATGTGATCTAGTGTTTATCCATAACTAACTTTGTCATGTGCAAAGAGGAACGCTTAGTCATGATTAGGTTCTCTTTAAGGATACTGAAGGCATTACATTCAGTTATGTCGGTACTACTACATCATTGAGAAGTCTGGATTTATACTTATATACTGTAAAATATGTATTACTTTTCTCAATCCGTCAGGTTTGAATAAATCTTCTAATGTTCATAGAAGAAAATGTCCATTTTACAATCATTGTTGCTGAAGTGTTTCAGATTTGTCCCTTTAAATTTGGAAAATGGCATCTTGAAACGTCTTTTTTGTCATTAGACATCAATCAACAACAACACATATGTAGCATCACCATGAGGGTTTGGCAAAGCCACACCTCTGGTAGCTCGATGGGATTGTGCTTTGCCCCGTTGCTAATGCTACTACAGCCTTGTGGTGTCGAGGTGTGGTGCAACAGCAGAGCACCGCAGTATGAACGCCTGGTCAAAACTGCTTTAATTCTAACTGAGCTTTAGGTCAAACCTGCATCGGCTTGAACCTCAATCAAACTGAGGTCTGCACAAGAAACCACGGTAACAGAATACTGCCACGGGTCATCCCAAGTAATAGTATGACTCATCGTTAACACTTGGCAACAGCGATCGATCGGATGTAAGTGTAAAAGAATACTTGAAAAACAAAGCTGGACTGAAGACTAAGTGCTCCATCAGAGCTATAACTCAGGAGGAAGCTGCTGAAGGACGCTCGAGTTACAGCTCATCAGCTCCGCTGGACAGACACCTGACCACACACCTCCTCAATGCTTCCTTCCTCTAACAGGATGGCTGAGGTTGACCACTGCTCATCAGCTGATACCATCTACAATTACAATGTCAGACTTCACAGGTTTATTCCAGGCTCAACATGTGCAAAAAAAAACATTGGAATGTTCAAGAAGCCACACCCCCGTGACCTTGATATTTGGCCTTTCACTGCTCAAATAAAAACAATGAATTTGTGCATTAAGTGAACAAGTCTGTGTGCCAAATGGATGCACTCTTAACTTCACAAAGTGACCAGCAAACCTGCAGTAAAGACCAGCTTTTAATGTAATTTAACTTAACTTAACTTAATTATAGTTTATCTTATTGTAACTCTGTGTTGTTTTTATGACTTCCTGCAAATTTCCACCTTGGTGGACAATAACGTTCTATTCTAATCCAGATTTTACACATTGTTCCTTTAAGTGAGCTTTTGTTAAGAAGTTAAAATCTGTCTTCAACTTTTCTTTCTTGCTGGAAGCCATAATATCATGAGTGAGAGCAAGTGCTCGGCTCCCATGCTGCTTCACAGAAAACAGCGTCACACTCCACAAAGCCAGTGTTGACAATGTGTCGATACCTCGTACAACATTTGAAAACAACCTCAACTATTGCTGTAAATCAATTATGCTTCTGGGTCCAGAAATACGTGACTCCAGCAGCTCCGGTCTCAACACGTCTTCGACTGCAGAACTCACTCACAATCACCAAATCCAAATATTTCCAGAGAGCAGGTCATGACTGGTCATAAAGTGTCTCCCAGAGAAATAGTAAGTTGTTAACTCTGACATTTTATTCGACAGAATCCTAAAGCGGCTTGCAAACGTGTGTGAGCAGATAATTCTTAAGTACACGCTGCATAACTCTGGGCTTGCTTCCAGTAAATGACTGCTTCTGCCTGCAAGACACTTTTGCAACTTTCTCAAATTGTCAAAGCTATCCGTTAAGATTGAAAATAGCCTCAGCCTAAGCTCGAGCACGGCCGCGAGGCTGCACGAGGCGGAGGAAAGTGGGTCCATGGGCCGTGAGGCTGCCAACACTGCTGAGTATTTCATGCTTATTGTTTCTGTCCCCGAGCACCACCCAAGATTTTGAATCTTTTAAATGTACTATGCTCCCAAGCGCACCATCCAAGGCTCTGCAGGGGACGCGACGCACTGCCAAAGACGTTTGGTTGCCACGGTAACTCTGACAGTACCGCCCCATAAAAGCTCTAATTGATAGCTGTAGAGCATGAAGTATCACACCCGTGTGTGTGCACAGACTGTCAGACAGAAGCCATGTGAGGACAGACAGAGGCTCAGATGTAGGGGTGCCCTGCTGGGACAAATTGTGGTACAATCCTCAAGCATTTCAAGCCAAAATTCACCCCTCAAACATATATATTTACCCAAATTCATTTTTCATGTCTATGGCCCATTTACATCAGATAATATCATGTATAATTATCTCCTGTTTTAGCGTTTATTTCAGCCGACTAAAGTCCCATTTTGTCTTCTTCCCCCCACTCCAAATCTGAATCATCCCAGGGGAAAGCACTTGCCACAAAATTTTATGGACCTGCTTCTCATTTAGTTAGAGATCTCATTACTCTGCTGAAATGACTTGGAGTAAATCAGCCTGCTGCTAGAAATATAATTATGAATGAGTCTTTTTTGCATTTAGCATGGCAGCATTATGTTCAGGGATGTCAATAAAAGCCTGAGTGGTGGGGTCCCTTCAACAGCTGCAGGTGTTTCAGCAGCAGTCGTGCTAACGCTCAGGGAGCCAGGATACAACAGAAGTAGGGAGCTCTGGGGTGGGAAGCTACAGCTCCAATTCACACTGAGGAAGACGGGGTTGCTCGGTCATCTGTCAAGTTATTATATGGTGATATATGCAAAATACGAGGGTGAGCTGAAAAGCTCAAATGCTGACCATGAGCTTTTAAAATAGTCTCCCCTGCAGTCTACGTACTTCTTCCATCGGTGTAATGCTCTAGGTAAAGGAGTTCTCATCCTGATAGTCAAAAAAAGTCCTCAACAACAGACAATTTCCACTGCATGGACTCACTTTTTGTCTCTGGCTTGAAGTGGTGGACCCAACACTCAGCCTGGGCTAGGACATGTTCAAGAAAACAGCAGAATTCTAACAAACATGACAGTCATAGCAGGAGAAATGAAAGAGTCGCAAGGTATTATGGTGATGAAATGTTTAAAATACAGTGCTGCACTTCATGCAACACTGAATCCAGAGTGATGAGAAATTCACACTGCAGCCCTGTCACTACAAACTGATTTGAGCCATGTAACAGTGGTAGATTGGAGCTTATCAAAGATATTGGAGTATACAAAGCTGGATTATCAACTGGCCGAGATGTTCTGACGCCCCTGGACCCTGGGGCATCTAAAGCCAAAAAGCCTATGCACTGTGCAAACAGGAGACTTTTCAACCAGGTCTTTTAATAATGTGTTTAAATTGCATCTGACAGAGCAGATATGCTCAGTTTAATCAGGAGAGCCGACACAGGCCACATAGCAGTTCACATACACTTAATCGCAAGCTGAAAAATATTGTTATTTTATCTTATCTCGAGTTTTCATTGTGTGCCAGAATGCAGCTTATTATGTGGTCCCAGACTGAGGAATTGAAGCTGCTTGTACTCTAACATGACCTGCTTTCACTATGTGGACTGTGTTTTACTGTTGTTTACTGTGTGATTATTCATAACTTAAAGCTGAAATAGACTGAAAACAGCTGAAATATTGATCCACTCTAAAGAAAATCAGCAATTGCTGATCCACTGCCACCAGCAGTAAGACAGAGATGGAGCAGGAGTAGACCATTATCTCCTATGTCCCTGTGAGCTAAACTAAAACACAGGTTTTCTCCATGGCCTTGGTGTGGAGGAGTGTGTGTTTTTAAAGTACCATAAACAGCAGTTTCCAGTTAGCAAAGACTGTCCACAGTGACATAAAGCCACAATGTCCCACTCCTGACATTCTCACGAGAAGCACTCATCTGGTCTAGCTTGTAAAAGAGCTGGCCAAATGAAAAGTGGACTATGTGTGGAGTGTCCTTTTAAGTATTTTTCATTCATTCATTCATTGTCTACTATTTTGTCCTTCACATGAGGGTTGCAGGGCCGGTGGAGCCATTCCCAGCTGACACCCTGCTGCTGAGATGACCAACATCATTGAAATAACACATTAAACACATTAAAATAAAATTGATATAAACACAAAATGTATGATAAGATTTCCCCCACAGCAGTTTGCTGCTTGATGCACGTGAGGTTCAGGGTTTAATTCAGCGTCAACAAAGACCAGTTAGAATCTACTTCTTTGGTATCAAGTATCACAAGATGCACTTGCACACTTCATCTGAATGGGACACACCAAGAACACCCAGTGTTCTCATTGAGCACGTGGCTCCCTAGAAAGTAATATACTGTATTTGTGCGTGAAAAAGTCACCCTGCATCTGGACGACCCCTAATGCTGCCGTAGAACTATCCCTTCAAAGAGACAATGGGGCAGCCCCAGGCCGAGTGTAAAGGGAACTTAGCTTGTAAACAGAGGGTCGGCAGGCCAAATCTGGACTGGGATAACTATGAGCAAGGTGCCCAATCTCCATTGCTTAATTGGGCACCCTGAAATGACCTGGTCCGAAGCCCGGATAAACGGGAGGATTGCGTCAGGAAGGAAATACGGCATGAAAATCTCTGCCAAATCAAATATGCGGACAAATGATCCTTAGAGAGGGAGAAGCTGAAAGGAGAAAAGAAATCCCTTTAACGAGACAATATCAAATCTCTAGTATTAACTTAGAAGAAGAACCTCCTGATAACCTTGCTGTTTACATCATTAGCACCCCCTGCTGGAATGAATTCATGTCTGCATCATTCTCAATCCACGGATCCGAAAATAACATTCATGCGAGAGATGACAGATGATGTTTTATTTCCAGACACCTCATCCACCTGGACCATGACTTTGTTTATTCCTATGTTTCAAATGTATTGCTAGCATTTGTCAGGCCATGGCTGCTGTGACAGGAGGTGGAGGTGAGACCGAGGACAGAGGATGGACAGACAAGAGGTACGAGAAGGAGAAGCCATAACTGCCATCGTTATTTATGTGTCCAGAAGTCAATTACAGAGTAAACAGCAGCGGTGATAAATATGGTTCCACATACACAACTTTGGTCAAAGGCTTTAATATGCAAGTGCTGCAGAGAGAACGATCTCATATTTCATCCTCCTGCGCTGAAGGCAAACAAATTAAAAGACAGCAGACAACAAGCTCCAAATTCTTATGAAGCATTTCTAGTCCTTCAAATACGCTGGATACCTTTGACTCAAATTGTTGGTTTTCAATGCAACAGAATTCCAGACAAAAATCATTTTAAAAAGTTTGCCGTTTGCCGTTACAGATGAATGAAAGCAGATTGGTGGAAAAACTACCAACACAAAACAATTCCACTCAAACTTCTTAAAGAGGATGAATGACACAGTGGTGAGGTGTGGAGTGACGGATAGGTTCAAGGTGAAGGTTGGATTACATCAGGGATCAGCTCTGAATGGTGATGGGCAGGTTGACAGATGAGGTCAGACACAAGTCTCCATAGACTATGTGGTTTGCAGATGATATTATATCTGTAACAAGAGTACAGGACAGGTGGAAGAGAGCCTGCAGAGGTTGAGGTCTGCACTGGAGAGAAGAGGAATGAAGGGCAGTAGGAGCAAGACAGAAAACCTATGTATGTGTGAATGACAATGAGACATCCTGGGATCAACTATTCAAAACAATGGACGATGCACAAGAGTGCAAGCAAGGTGGAGGGGGTGGACAAGTGTCAGGGCTGATGTTTGACAGAAGGAGAGCAGCTACAGTGAAAGAGAAGGTCTACAAGACGGCAGCGCAGACCTGCTCTGATGTACGGCTTGGAGACAGGTGGTGGTGGAGGTGGAGCTGGAGGTGGCAGAGCTGAAGATGCTGAGATTTTAGTTGGCAGTGAACAGGAGGGATCGGATTAGAAATTAGCATATTTGAGGGACAGCTCAGGTTGAATGGTTTGGAGTTAAAGTAAGAGAGTGAAGGTTAAGATGGTTTGGTCGCATGCAGAGAAGGGATTGTGATTAGGTAGGAGGAAAAGATAAGGTTTATGGATGTTTTGAAGGAGGGCATGAGGACAGTTGGTGTAAAAGAAGAGGACACGTGGGACAGGACAAGATGATCAGATGATCCACTGTGGTGACCCCTAAATGGAGAAGCTGAAAGAATTGATGTCTTTTCTTTTAATGTTATGAATCAGTTTGATGAAGCTGCTTCTTGCTGGCAGATGATAAACACAAGGACACAACTTGATCTAGATGAGTCTGAGCATTTATTTCTTCCCACTGGCACAGACCAGAATTAGCACCTATAGACCGGGCTAAAGCCCGGTCTATATTACTGACACTATTGGGGTGTTTACAGCTGCAAACATGAGTCCATACTCTGTTGTGGAGAACAAAGGCTTTAAAAATATGGTAAAGGTGCTTGAGCCACAGCACGAAATACCTTCGCGCTCCCACTTCATTATGACGATCGTACTAGAACTTTACACAAAAGTAAAGATGAAAATTGCAGAGGAATTATCGGAGGACTCACTTCATCACAGCGGAGGGAGAGGAGGAGTCAGTGCTGCAGACACGCCCCCTCTGTGAGAGTCACACCAGCACAAATCTGGTGCAGGTACTGACAGGAGCAGTAGCAGCTAGAGTGGAAGCTAGAGAGGCCCAAAAAGCAACATCCCAGTCACCACAGATAGTACGAGACACCAAGTTAATGCAGTATTGAAGCTGGACTGGGGCCACAGATTTGCACATGTGATACATTTAGCATCCATAATGATGTGGACATGTTTGAAATAAAATAAGAAAAGAAACTGAAAGCAAAGTTATATTTGTCTTGTTATATTTGCCTTTTTGTGTTGTTTTGAATCGAAAAAAGATCCGACCCGTGACTTAGAAACGATCAGAACCGTGAGTTCTGTGATCCGTTGCACCCCTAGGTTTAAATCAGGCTGGGGCTCATACATTTTTGGCTCGGGGTTTTTTGGAGCCCGATCTAAACTCAACTTTCAGGTCACTGTGACAGATCCACAATGACAGACCTGAGACCTGCAACCTGCTCCTGCCCTGACTACAAGAAACTGGTGTTTCTGTTATATCTGGATTTTGTCAGTTTCTCGTATCGTAATTATACCATTGAAAAGCTGTCAGCCCCTTGTTGTAAAAGAGAAGAATAAACTGTAAACTGTAACTGTTATTCTACATTTCCACTCCACAAAAGTGCTGTGAAATCCTGACCTAAACGACACTGCAGCCTTTATCTGAACCCCGGAGCAAATCTAATTGAAACAAGTGTTTTTGGGAAAGGTGTCGCTGTAGAAAGCAGAGGAAGTGAGAAACAGCACCTAATTAAATGAATCCCAGGCTGCTGTGAGGCTCCGCTGTGCGAGGACACCCAAATTGCATCAAGCAAATCTGGAGAATGGAGCCCATATGGTTAATGGATGTGTGTTATGGTATTGTTTTGGAAGGCTCCGCGACACGTCGTCCTTCAGCTGCTACAGCAACACGCACAGACCTCCACAAATCATTACTGTGGGATAATAGAACGCACATGATCAGACACAGGAGCAAGTGGTGCCAGGCAGAGAGACGGAGACGAGCCTGTGAATAATGATTACGGTCACCTTAGTAATATATCACCATCCCGGAGGAGATGAGTTGGATAAGGGTGTCTGTCAGTGGCGCGGAGGGGCTGACAAATTCCTGCACCATCCTCAGATTTCAGTCCCACAGAGCCGCCGCCACCCTCCTCTTCCTCCTCCTCCTCGCCGCGCCTGTCTCCCCCTGCCTCCATGATTGCTTTGCTAAGATTGAAATTAATCCGCGTCGTCGCTACCCAAACACGTCTTTGTGAATTAGACATCGCGGGCAGGTGATGACAAAGCGCGACGACCGCTTTCCACGGAAGTGTCCCGCTCTGTAAAGTTATCAGGATGCAACGACCAAGGTCGTGGAGGTGGGCCTTCACGCGAATACTGGAATCATTCAATTAGTGCTTCAGCAAAGGCGAACGTGATCGAAATGCAGTAGCCGGCTGAGGCATGAGGACACTCTGGAGAGGCTGCTGTGAAAACAGATTGGTAGATTCACTCACTCTCTCTCTCCTCTTCTCTCATTTCTTTTCACACTTTTACTGGAGTTGGCAGCCTCCCCCACCGAGCTGTTCTGTGCCGTCTGCCAGGCACAAGGCGCTCCATTTGTTAATCCCAGAAGGTCACTGAAGAGCGTTTTTTAGGCCCTTTCCTCAATGTCCGCTTCCACCCTGCCCACAAGAGTCATTAAGATGAATAGGACAATATGGCATTTTCTGGCTGCCGCTGCAGGTGTGAGCCATCATCACCTCTGATAACTCAAATTAGTCCTTCAGGAAGTCATCTACTGCTGCTGCTATGGTCTGATGAGCGCCACACACACACACACACACACACAGACTGTGATGCATGGGTGTCATGCTGGGGTGATGCAAAAGTTGTCTTTGGGTTGAGGTGAAGGATTGTGAAAGGAGATAACTGAGGGGAAATATGACCTTAATGACAGAATGGAGTGAAGAAAATCAACATTTTTAGCTTGTGGGGACACAGTAGCCTCACGTCTGCTGTTTGTTTGTTTGTGTGACTTCTAATACATTTGAACTCACTTATGTAGGCAGCTGTGGATCAACCACTCCAGTGATGTAAAACCCACTGATTTTCTCTAAGAACTTTGGTGTGGGGAGAGTAAGTCTCCGCATAGTCAAGAATCAAGATGTCACAGGCTTCACCTGGTGTAGGTGGATTTATTTATAATATTAGGTGAATATTAGGTGAGTGTTTTGTGGCTAAAGTATGAGGTGAACTCTGAAGCCCCCTCACGACATACATTATGCAATTAAGGTAGTAAATTATCAGGAGCAGGAAAAATGTGTTATTAGAAGAAAACGCATGAAGTCAAGGATTTGAGCTCATATTGATTAAGTTTAAAGAAAAGTATTAATTTGTATAAGGGCCTTTATGGAGGGTTTAGGTGTGGGAGCATTTGGGCTGAGATTTGGGCTGTATTATGTATTACATATAAGGATATGTAGCATATTTGGCAGATTTGTGATACATACAGCAGTATACTGATATGATATAATATAGTATAGTATAGTATTATATTATATAGTAGTTAGAAAATAATGGGTGAAAAGGTGAAGAAAAAAGTTATAACACAATCTAATTGTTTGACATTTGGCATTTTGACATATGAACCCAAGCAGCTGATCCATTACTCAACACTTTGTGCTATGGTCGATGTTTTCAAATCAAATAATTGTATCTGCTACAGAAATGGACAATTCCAATCATCAATAAAATACCACGTATAGGATCCAATGAGGGCCACATGGCGGCGTGTTGCCTTTCAGCAGGGCTCTTAAACTCTAACAAGCAAACAAGGCAATCAGAGACGGCAGACTTCACCCCATTCATGCAACAAGCCTCTGTGGGTCACCTGAGAGGCAGACTATTGTGTGGCTGTTTGGACTTCACTGTTGTTGTTATGTGTTTGCTTGTTGATTCCTTTTAGAAGACAACTCAGGGCAGCATTGTAGGTGGCTGATAGTTGGTGTCTTAGTCCACCTCCTCTGATGAGGGATGGTTCTCTCGTCTAAAACTCCTACATGGATGTCTAAATACATCCCAGTCATCAGGCTTCTGTCGCCAATTTTCCCTTTGTAGAATTTGTCCAGCAGGCGAATTTTGCGACCATGAAAAGCGATATACGGCGCCTGGGTAGCTCAGTCGGTAGAGCATCAGACTTTTAATCTGAGGGTCCAGGGTTCAAGTCCCTGTTCAGGGGGTCTATGATGTTTTCTCTTCATAGAGAGAAGTTGTCTCTACATACAGCTCCTCGGTGTACGTGAACTCTAACTTCCTGCCACAGTTAACTGGAGACTCTAGATTGACCATAGGTGTGAGTTTGGGATTGGCTACAGCCCCCACGTCATAATGAGGATCTAATGAGTGGTCAGACCATTTAACGGTCTATCTCTACCCTGGAAACTGTCCTTGTATTATATTTTATTTATGATGAAGTAAAAGGGATTGTATAGCACAAAAGTATCACCAGGAATATACATAAGTAACATGATCATGTTGATGTGACATACAGCTCCACCTCATCAGGCTCATGGCTCCACACGTTTAGCATTTTCTCTGCCACACAGCTCTGGGCACTTTACTAAACACACCAACACCAAAAATCCCTTTTCACATCGTTAATGCAGAGTAATGACGACAGGCAGCAGTGGCACTGGAAATAGCACCTGTCGCCCGAGACGAGGATAAATCCCCAGAGACAAGAGTGACGACGGTGCTCCGACACAAAGCCAGGGAACGAGGTTAAGAAACACCGAAGCACTGAGGCGGTGAATCTGTCAGCCGGATCCTCACAGCGGTGGTCTCATGTTTGTTCAAAGCGAGTCAGCGTTCCATTTACATCGGAACTCGGATGGCACAACTGGGAGCGACGTGACCCATGTCGACATGTCGACAGACAGACAGACAGACAGACGACTTTATTGATCCCTTTGGGAGGTTCCCTCGGGGAAATTAACAGCTCCAACAGATACAAATTAAACTCTGTGTATTATGTACGACTGATTTATTGTGAGAGAAATACAACAGAAGCTATTAAAGGTAAAGAAGAGGTGTTTGTGCAGTAGCAAACATCTTGGAATCCTGACTCTGGGAAACAGAGGTTGCTCAGATTCTGGGTTCAGGGGACATTCCTGCGTATGGAAAGCCCAATGACCTTGGAAATTCCAAGTTCCGACTACAAATGGAACGCATGGAACGCATGGAACGGTACCCTGTGTGCAAAAGACATCATGGTCGCGATGGTCACAAGTTCGACTCCACCCGTGGCTGATCGTACTCAGTTCCATTGTAAGTCACTTTGGACAAAAGCGTCTGCTAAATGACATTTAATGTAATATAATGCATTAGAATCAATGGAGTGGATAAAGACACTGTGACTATAATTCTTATCAGAAAGAAAAAAAACTTTTCTTTTTGTCCACAAACAAAACAGATTTTCTCGTGTAAACTCTCTGAACGCTCTGCACATTTTCATTATAATACTGTTTCAACACATTTTACCTCCGTTAGCTAAACGTCATGTCTTTAGATTTGGATGTCGCACTTGGTCGTATGTGGATTCCTGTTTTTCACAGATAGGCAGTGACAGAATCACTAGGGATTATGAATTATTCTCTCCGTCAGGCAGACAGTACAGATTACCACTAGGCCTGAACCATTTGGGGAAAATATCTGATTGCCATTTTCCTTACAATTGTTACTGCAATTTCATCTGCATTATTTTTAGGTCACCCTTCAATTTAAAAGTCACAGTGACAGATTTAAAACATGATGCTGGAGCATTACCATATATCGCCTTTCTGAAAATCTAACGTAACAAAGTAGTTCTGTGTTACATTTGTATTTTGATGGAATAATCAAATGTATTATACGTTACGATTAGCATGTTTGTCTGTGTCAGACGTTTCCAACCCTTTCTTGGGGAATGTGTTATATTTGAATCTGGCTAATATAACGATATGATTGAAGGCTGGTTAATCGTTTATATCCCAAATAGCTCTGAGGTTTTACACTGTACTGTATGTGTTTAATATGCAACATAGCGCCACCTGGCACCAGGATGAAGTGACTGAGGAGGTTTTTAAAAGCTGTGAAAAGCATTTTTCATCAAATAATAAAAAATGCGGCAGGACAGTGACTAGCATGTTCTCCACATGAGCCCTGCTTTCCTCCCACAGTCCAAAAAAATGAATGAATAAAAGAGTTGTTTGTCTCTGTGTGTTGGCCCTACGATGGACCGTCCAGAGACCTGTCCAGGGTCAACAGACGATGAACAAATGAAATGCATGAACCAGAGAACAGCATCAGAGAGGCAAACTCAGTGTTAATGAATGAGTTCCTGGTGAAGCCCATCACCTCCACATGACTCACTATAGTAGTGGTGTTTTGTTTTTGTGTCACATTGTGACACGACTGGTGACGTGAAGGTCGTTGTATAACAGCTCCGTTAGCAAAGGGAGGTGGCAGCTGACTTCAGGTTACAGAATGAAGCCCAGTTCTCTGAAACATGGGTGACGCAGTGAGACGCTGTATCAAACGGCTGATCACAGGATGCAGGATCACAGTACATCTGACATGTTAATGATCAGACTAAAATCTGCTGCCTCACTCTCCACCAGTGGACCCAGATCCACCAATCAACATCCAGAAAAGATTTGAAAAAAAAGAGAAAGCAAGTATAACTTAAAAGGAACAAAAAACAAGATTCAGGACTAAACTGATGGAACGTTGCATTTCTGTCTATGGAACAACCTGAACAAAGAAACCAAAGAATCTACATCAAACATTACATTTAAAAATGCAATTAAAAGCACTATGTTAAGGAAATGCAATGAAATATGTTAAATTAGAATAACTTGCATATTAACAAATGGATGTTTTTTGTTTTTCTTGTAATTTGCTTGTTAGTCTTAACAACAGGAAAGTGAGTGGCTGTGTTGGACTATGACGATTATATTTACTTGTTTTATTTGGGATAAAAGGGCAGAGTATATAAGATTATTCTTCTTTCTGCTCCTTTTCATTCATGTGAATGAAATGATATAAATAAACTAAACTAAACTAAACCTTGATGCCCTCACCACACACCTGCAACCTCAAAGTCATCTTAGACATCCACTTTACTTTTGAAAATCACACCAGTAACAAATGACCCGCCTCCGTCCATCACTCTCCTTCTCTGCTGCTCAAACCCTGATTCATGCATTCATCACTTCCAGGACTCTGCTGCACGTCTGCTCGCTCGCTCCCGCTCCAGAGGTCACGACACCGCTGTCCTCCAGAACCTGCACTGGCTTCTCATCTCACAACACATCCAGTTCAGAGCCCTCCATAACCAGGCCCCTCCTACCTCACAGAACAGCTCCACCCCTACACACCATCCCACCGCCTCCAGTCCTCGGGTCTCCAACCTGCTACAGCCACCACCCAGGAGCAAGCACAGAACCTGGGGAGACAGAACCTTCTCCACTGCAGCCCCCTCCCTCTGGAACTGACTATTCTGACTTCTCTTCACTTAAATCCTCCTTCTCAAAATGAATGATCTTGTTCTTATTGTAAAGCTGAAGTTGCTTTACAATAAGAACAAGATAGAGTTTATTTAAGAGTTTATGAAAAAAATGCTACATAAATAAAATGTTATGAATGCTGTGACACAAGTACGCAAAATAAGAGACTAACGGACCTCTGCAGTTGGGCACAGGGACAAATGTTTATATATTGGACTTTTTTGCTGATATCTGAGCGCTTGGGCCGATAACTGATACCAATATAGACTTCTTTTTTTTCCTGTGCCCAAATGCAGAGGTCCGTTAGTCTCTTATTTAGTGAAATTAACATAAACATTTAACAAAATCACATCACAGCAGATGTAGATACATTTTCCTTATTGGGCAAAAATAAATAGATAAATATTCAATCTCCTCTTTGTGGTCATTAGTCATATCGGTGGATCTTGGTATGTTTGCTGATATCTCATAATACACTTTAAAGCCAATAAAAAATGTATATATATGTGTGTGTGTGTGTATATATATATATACACACATATATGTATACATATATGTGTGTGTATATATATATACACACACATATATGTATACATATATGTGTGTGTATATATATATACACACACACACACACACAGCAGCAGATTAGTTAGCTCTATGTAATGATTAAAAAAGTCATTTTGAATCAAAAATCAGAATGAAATTGAATCATGAGTTTCTGAAAGATTCACATCTCTAGTATCATTCTCAGCACAAACACTCCGATCACACGTCAGCAAAAACTCCAAAATATCATGACAGTGTTTTGGTGACAGAAGTTACACAGTGGAGCTTTAAACAGAGAGAGGCAGAAAACACAACTGTGGGCACTCAGACTCTTCATGCCCCCTCATGGGGCCCGTGTGGTGCCACTGGGTTCTCTCAGCTGCCCAGGACAAATGTCTCCAATTGTTCATTTCTCCATTCATTCCTTCATTCATTCATTCATTTGAAAACACCAAAGAAGGGAATTTGAGATTACTGTAAATGTGGCAACATGTAAAAGTGTTCAACATTAAAGTCTGGATGTGGAGTCAAGTTCATGATCATGATCCAGGGAGAATAATTCAACAAGTTTGTGCTGCTCTATGCTCCGGTAAACATTTCTCTTTCCTTTTGAAAAATACATGACGTTTGATCTCTGAGCTGCAGCAGATGTTGCAGCACGAGGACGGTCGTGCAGAGGAGGATCTCACGCCGACTACTGTCGTAGCTACTGTAGATCAAAACAAGTCAGTCCCAGAGACCGGGTCGAGACGTTCAGATAATAAATTGGTGACAGGCAACAATTCAACAACAGTGTCTACTGCAATATACTGTCATTGTTCCTTCAACATCATTATAACAATAACAACAGGTTCAGTAGTATGTCAATATCATGTTTGTGCACTGTGCAAGAACACCTGGAGTCGCAGCACGTCGTTGCTATTAAATGTTTTGTAACATATTTCTCTTTTTTAGCACAGTTTTCTGTGCATTAAGAAGTTTAAGAGCAGGTTTCTTTAACTTCCTTATGATTAATGTACATGTTGACTATCAGCCAGGCTACAAAGTGAATTAAACTAAATGGAGGAACACATTCGGGCACTGTCCACCCTAAGGCTACATACTGTATGCACACTTTCCATATATATATATATATATGAAAAAAAAGACAGAAAATCTTCCTTTAGAAAAAATATTTACGTGACAAAAGTGTATTTAATGTGTATATTTGCAAGAAAATGGTCCAAATGGAACGATTATGTGGACAATTAAGTTTTTTGTCTCAGAATTCAGAGGGGAAAAATTCATTTTGTACCCTTTCAGGTACACATGGTACCTCTGTTTTTGAGTACCTGGTTGCCTTATTCAATTTATTATACGTCACAGTAAACCTAGTTTTTACTTAAATAAAGCATAAATTATGTTGTGAAAAAAGTTGAAGAAATCACTGATTTCCATTGAAAAGATAAGAGCACCTGAACACGGGACTGTGAGGGATCCAGATCCTTTACCCCATGAATCTAGTCTGCAAAAGACTGGATCTTATACAACTCTCCAAGAAGAAGAAGAAGAAGAAAAGTAGAAGAAACACTGGTGTTTACCTGTTCAGCATCCTCAGCAGGACGCGCCGCCTCTCCTCATCTCAGCTCGTGCGTTCAGGTTCTCCAGCAGCAGCAGCAGCAGCAGCAGCGGGTGGTGTTGATGGTGATGATGGTGTTGATGTTGATGATGGTGTTGATGGTGTGGAAGTCAAGAAGCCTCGACCCAGTGTGGACCAAAGCTCCACTTTCGCTCAGCAAAAGTGCGGAAACAAAAATGATAAAAAGAAAGAAATCAGTGCGCGACTCTGGTTCCACTGTTGACGGCGTGGACGGAACCGCGTCTCTCTCTGTCTCAGGTCCACGTTTGTCCTCCAGCACCGGACTGTGAATGAGCGGAGCGCTGACTGAAGGAGGCTGCGAAGAGGAGAGAGCTGGGGCGTGTTCCTGCGGGGAGGGAGGGGGGAGAGGGGGGAGAAGGAGGGATGCGCAAAGATGCTCAAGCTCAACGCGAGGGCGAGATCAAAAAAATAAAAAAGTTTCAAGAGACGCCTCAGAGTCTTTGGTGTCCAGATTACTGACATGACGGAGCTTAATCCACAGAGATTAACACAGGGTTTCACTACACTGTAAAAAACGACGTCCACTTAACTAACATCTCAAACAGAAGTTACAAAGTTTAACTTGCAGATTACTAATCCCGACTTCAACAAAAGATGAAGTTAATTGTTCAAATCCACAGGTAACAGAACAACACGACTCCACGCGGATCTCCGGTCCGTCCCTTTACCTGGTCCCCCACCACAACAAGGGGACGCGGAACTAACAATGCATTACACTAAGAAAACAAAAGACTGAAAGTGACTAAATAACATCATTAATAAAATTAACAATACAACTTAAACACATAATAAAACAATAACATGTAATATAATAAAACAAGTATGTTAATGGTGACAACATAAATTCCATACTTAAAATTATAAACACATAATAAACTACACGGTTACACAGTTATTCATTGTCTTGAACAGTCATTTAAAGTCTGTCACGATAACCAGGGCTGCAGCGATTAATCGTTGATGATTAATCATTACTAAATTAATCATCAACTAAAATGTTACACAAAGTTTAGTTTGTGGACAAAAACAAAAACAGGACATTTGAACTTCATCATATTGAAGTTAAGATTTTTCAACAATTTATCAACTAACAGATTCATTGATGAACAAAGTATTAGATACATACTATAAATGTATATATACACAACAGTTTAATATTAATCTAGTAAGTATTTTATATATATAAATTCTTACTAGATTAATATTAAACTGTTGTGTCACGTAAGGTTGGTCCTCACTGAAAAAAAGAAAGCTTTTGAGAATAAAGTCATTATATTAAAAGAAAAAAATAAATAATAGCCCTAATAATTACGAGGAAAAAGTCAACGTAACAAGAAAAGACTTGTTTTCAGCCACACCCACCTCGTGCGTGACTCTCCAGTGTTGTCTCATGGACAGCTGTCCTGTTGCAGACGTGTCTCCTCTGTCTTCTCCACAGTAAACGTCCCTGCCTTCCGTCTCAGCCCCGACTGTTTCTCCGTCTATGAACTCAAGTGCTGGTTTACCTGCCTGTTTGCAGACTGTGATCTTGGCACGTTAACCTCCCTGTACTCACCTGCTCGATGGGTTGACCCGTCTGACCCTGCAGCAGAACCTGTTTACAGAACTGAACTTTGCCATTTGTGCGGCTCGTCCTGTTGCTTTCAAAAATAAGACATTTCCAACTCATTCTGTGGTTCAGTGTACTGCAATTGGGTCGTACCACTACTGACACGCTCACCAAGTATAATGCAGTATGTAACCAGGACCAGCCCTTTCCTCCTCTGAGTCTGTGTCATTCAATCTTTTCAAAGCTCTGATGCTGATGATCCAAATGTCTATTCTCTTATTTGTGAAGGCCAAACCAAAGTATAACTTCCATGTCTCTCATCTTGTTGCAGGTTGCAGTTGATTATCTGAGATTTAACGTAATATTAGGACTTTTCTTTTTCAGATAAGGATCCCGTCTATATGGAAGTTATTTACAAACAATATTAATACTGACTTTAAATTTTATTAAAGTTATCTTAACTAGAAATTGCTTGATAGGATATATATGATATAATTATCATAAATGAAACACCTGCTGAATAATGAAGAATTTTGAAGATTTTAGATTAGTCAGAATTCTTTCTTTATTTTTTTTTCTGACTTTAATCTCAGAATTGTGGATTTTTTGTTTATTTACAAAAACAAATCCCATGTGGCTCTAATCCTCTTACATGATGTTTTCATACAACTATCCCTTTAAGATTTATTTTGTTATTTCTTTTCATTGTAACTCATTTTCTCATTAACTCTTGGTGTGTGATCTCCTGATGAAACAGTGTGTCTATACCGTCGGTGCATGGGTTAAAATGGATTTCTTGTCATATCTGTCAGTCTGACACAGCACATTTCAGAGCGTCCTGCTGCTTCTTCCCTGTCTCGCCTTGCCTGCGTATGACTGACTGCCAGATGGTCCGACGCACAAGAACTTTGAATTATTCAAGCGTCCCACAGCAGATTGAAGCTGTCATGTGTGAGACAACGTCGCCGGCCTCTTCCTGTGCCTGAGAGACGCCGGCGGATGAGCTGATGCCACCAACTTAGGCAACTTCACACTGGAATCTAACCGATGCACAATTCAGGCCCCAGCTCACAATTTACTGCAGCCGTGAAATGATCCCTTTTTACAGATCAGACTCAGAGTGTGTTATGCTTTCACAGAGAGGGATGAGAATCATAAATTATTCACCTGATCCAGCTTTTATGTGTGAATGCTGAGCACACAGCAGCTGCTGGCACATCCAGAAACAAGCAGTTAAAGCATTTTAATAGACACACACACACACAAACACACACACACACGTGAGTGTGTCAAATACAATTATGAAAATGACTAAAGTTGGACAAGAAGAAGCGGCGGGAGGCCATAAAACAAAACATTGTCATAAATTTACACAAAGACATCATGTGGATCCTTGGATGTTTAATGTGCTACAATTACCCATCGCAGCCATTAGTGATATTAGAGTGAGGCTTTACCGATGGCACGGGTCACGATTAAAGCCGTCATTTAGCAGGATAACTCCTGTCGCTTTAGCACAACCATCGATGCTATGAATACACTGCTGTATAATATATCCCCCGCATTAAGGTTGATGTATGCTCCTCATTTCATTTTCCTCCCCGTGTCTCACTCACGTCAAGGTTGAAGTGATGTGACTGTGAGTATCACACGTGGTGTGGGATGAATTTTTTTGTTTGTTCTGGGAGGGGGGGGGGCTAATCCTTTCAAAACAAGATAAAGAAATCTGGGTGCTACGGTATGTGTTTTGTGGTGTAATGGCCCCGAGAGTGCCTCCATCCTTGGCGTACACCACCATATCCATTTAAGTGGCGATGCAGTGAAGATGTCGTACTCACACACTCAACATCTGTGAGGAGGCTTCTTGTAGGAAATGGGTTAATAGCCCCACCTCTTCAGTCAAGAGGCCAGCACCACTCACCGCTCATAGACACGAGGCACAGGATCACACGAGGGAAACAAGGTAGTTATGTTCTCCACAAGCACCTGAGCCGAGGACATGTAACCAATCCCAGAGCCTTACACTCTAATTGCATTTGGTCTTTACTGCAAGTGTCTGGCAATTGCATATTTACATGTGCACATGCACAGTGCATGTTGATGCCAAATCCCCTTTTGTTCGTTTAAGAGAAAAAGGTCACAGCACCGGGTACATGATTCAGAGTGCCATTATCCTAATGAATAATGGCGGTTTTACAGTGTACTCTCCTGTTTTTGAAGTAGAGTTGTGGTACATAGTCAGTACATTTATGTGTTTTTAAAATAAGTGTAATTATTACTGAAATAGTCTGATTAAAACGTGCAAGCTTCTCTGACAGTTCTTAACCCAGGGCTTTTACACAAAAGAGTAAGACAACAGCAAGAAAACAGTGAGAAATGCAGACGGGTGCATTTGTGATCTGAGAAAGAGGCTGAATTCATGCTGTCATCGTAAATAAAAAAAACGCAGCATGTCGCCACCTAGTGTAGCCGCGGTGGACACACTTCATTTGATTGATCGTGAGTGCTTATAGACTGAGGCAAGGACAGTCGTCCAATTAAACAGTGAAGTTGAGCTACAACCCACGAGTCACAAAATGTGCTCGCCGTTTGACCACGTCCTCCAAATTTGGAAGGATTCTCTCAAGGTCTTCCCGAGACATTGTGGCCAGAATTTCAAAAAAGCAACGTTTGACCATCAGATTCTAATCATTTCTACCTCGAGACCAAGTTTAAAATTTAAAGACGTTCACTCTTTGTTGTCATGGTTTGAACGACTGTACACAGAACGAGGTAATCCAAAAACACAACTCAAGTGTGATTCATGGAAGGGTGGAGCGTTTACAGACCTCGCCCCTCTGTTTCTACGACATGGAGATGCATCATCATTATGTCTGTAAAATATTAGATAACTTTAAATGTGCTGATTTGACTTTAATTTACAAAGTAATATTGTATAACATTAGAGAAAGGTGACCAGCAGCTGTGAGCGAGCGCCGTGTCTTCTGTTTCCCATGCTCGTCCATCATCTCGACCCTGGATCATCACTCAAGAGGTCCTGGAAAAACAAGGAAAGAAATGTGTTGGTCAAGAGATAAATGCCCCACAAGGGCATCGGAGTGCTGCAACACTGATGGAAAAGTATGTAGACGACAGCGGAGACTAACCACATTTGGTCAAACGTGCCCATTGCGTCATGGTCAACCTTTGAACCTTTCAGCCCATCAATCACATCTATCTGATTTGGAATCTCACAACATTTCCCTTTAATCACAGTTTACAGAGCATCCATTTATGGGGATTAAATACACTGATGGGAAAGGGACTCGATTGCTGCAAAGACTGTTGGCATGGTTTGGCTAAAGGAGGGCGGTGAGACGAGGTCCTAGTGGCCTGTGGTCTGGTCTCTCTACCCTGCAGGTCTCTGATGTCTCACAGACCTGCAGGGACTCTCCACTAAAACCAGGTCTGCCATTGCTAAGGTGTGATGACTGTCAAAGCTTCTGACCTTTCTTACTGCAGATGCCATTACTATGAATTAATGTTAACTGCTTATAATTATGTCACCTGTATTCTGGTCTGACAAGTCGGCTGAAGGAGAATTAATCTTATATATCGTAATATATAGTCCTGAATAATAACATACCACATTTTACACACAATATCTTATTTAACTAAGTCTGGAAGCCTCTGAGTGAACGAACATTGCATTAGAATGATCTAACAGCAATTATCCGACACTGCACTGCAAGTTCACGCTGGTTTCAAACCACATGGTCAGAGCTGGTGTGAGATTTGATCCACGTTGATAAATGCAGATGTTTAGGTGGAAATGAGCACACACCCAACGTTTATAGGCACGTTTGACAAACGAGGGCCAGTGTCTCTGCTGCAGAGGAATAATGACGAGTAACTGGTCCCCTGCTGCTCGATCTCACTTGGCTCAACTAATGATGGCGAGTTTAATGCACCTGAGTCATGAGAATCCTGGGAAATGAAGAAAAATAAAAGCCATTATCTTGCAATTTGTGTCTTTTAGCCACGCTGGCCACTCATCGGCATAGATTTGATGAGTGTTTCCCCAAAGGTTTGAAATGGAGACACGTCAATCGTGACAAGAACTAATCTGTTATACTAACAGCCTTTTGTTTGATAAATTAATCACAATTTATCATGTGTTGTTTAATAAATATAATTATACTAATAAAAACATCTTCTGTGAGTCTGTAGTTCCTGATCCAGAGTTGGTTCGTCCTGCTTTAAAGAGCTGTAGGATGTTATAATAATAATAGTAATAATAATAATAATTAACATTCCAGCCACACATTTACACATTCCCATCAAGTCCAGTTATTTCTTATTGAATGCCATTGAATTAGAATGTTATGTCCATAAACTCTGAGCCCTGAATGACTTTGAAGCATTTAAATGTTTTCATTTTCATTATCCTGTGTTGGGCTTCGATGTAGTTTTTCTATTAGTTTTCAACTTTATTTGTAAAGTCATTTTCATACACATACAGTGTGTAACGCATCACACAGTCACACACATCAACACATCGTCTAACAAACACACACACACACTAAAGCCACAATAGAACAATTAAGACAGGAACACAAATAAAAGGTTGAGGAAACACAATCTCAGCAGTTTGCAAATCAGGAAACATTAGAGGCAAAGGAAATTCAGAAAAATGAAATACTCCTCAAACCCTAATAATAATAATAATAATAATAAATTAAATAAAGGTTAAAGTGATCCTTTTTTTTACTCTTATGCCGTTGTATTAAAGGTTGCCGGGGGAGGTAGAGCCAATTCCAGTGCCAATCCCATCCCATAGGGACAAAGGCGGGGTTTCACTGTGGACGGGTTGGCAGTACATCGCAGGGTCAGCATAAAGAGACCAACCTTAAACTCTCACATCAACACCTATAGTCAGTGACCTAATCCTTAATCTGCATGTCTTTGTTCTGTTGGAGGAAGCCAGAGAGAACCAACTGGGATCCAAACTGGCAACCTTCTTGCTGTGAGACAACAACACTAGCCATCACACCACCACATTATGCAGTATCAACTAATATAGAATGCACATAGTGTATGATCTTAAATAAAATGGTGACATGGCACATGCCTTTGAAATGATTTCAGCCTCACCTCAATCATGGTGAGACGTGTCCTTCCTCTCACCTGCCTGATGTCCACTCCTGCAGGAGAACCTGCTGATCATGATGGTATGCATGCTGGAGAATCGAAAACAGCTTCCTGCTTTGCATCCAATTCATTTTTCAATTTGAGATGCTTTGTACTCACGTGTCAGAAGAGTTTTTTATTGTCCTTGACGTCTGAAATCTACCGTAACCACATCTGTTTGTGATTTCCTGTTTCCCCAGAAGAGCCTTGAATAAAACCCAAAGATGAGCCATGGTTTGAAACCTTCACACTTCAGAATTCATTTCATTTGTCAGTGACGATGCTCTCATTGTACATGACGCTTGTGTTCTCCCATGTATTTGTGTTAGGAGTGACTCACAGGGGTCAAAGTTGAGCGGAGCTAACACCATTTAAACCAACTCTTACTCTTTGTAAGACTCAAGTCAAAAATGTTCTAGAAGTTCATTCATTCATCATTCACTCATTGTCCTTATCCTCCTCATGAGGTCTTATATCTACATATATATATCTATATATATATATATATATATATATGTGTTTATATAATAACATCATCATTTAATATTGGTTAAAACTGGAGGTACAGGTGGTGGTTATGTATGTTAATGTTTGTGCAGGTTTCTGTGGATTGTTGTTTTGCATCTTTCTTTTTTTATTAAGTCATTTTGTTTGTTTCTCAGCCTTCAGGAGTTTTTCTTTCAGTGTTAACGTACATAGTTTTTTAGTTTAAATAACATCAACATAGGACCAGCAGGAAGTGTCCAAGACTCCAGGGCAGAAAGGGGAGATTCAGTATAGTCTACAATGTTCAGTAAATATTTATAATAAAAGAACTTGATACATAAAAGCACAAATATTCCCATGATCTCGTCGGTCTGGATTAATAATGAGGTGCAATTATAAAACTAAAGCTTGATTTGCATGAATAAATTATTATTATTATGTTCTGTTTTCATGATCTCAGAGCACAGACGAGCTCCATCATCATGTCTAGATTAACCTCTACCCACACAGGCTTACCCAGACATGGGACATGCATTTAGTCACTTGGATGTTTGATGGTGGTGCTTAATAAACCAGTCACATTACACCAAACACTAATAGCACGACTCCACTCTACACGGTGTGGGTATGTGGGTGTGGTTTTCATGTCTTTTTATAACGTGACACAAACTTGTGATGGTCAACGTTGTTTTCAGTCTACTGAACACAGAGGGGAAGAGTAAAGTGCACTCAGACAAGGGACAAAAAAGACTTCAAAATAAGAGGGATTTTCACAATAAAATGACATGGACGATAGAACATTTAGAATGACTCCTGTTAAATATGGAGATTTTAGAAATGTCCTTCTTAAATGTTGGAGATAAACACAGTTTTCAGGCATTTTCACTGATCCACAGTTCAACATTGTTTGGTTTGATTGTTGTGTGCGATGTCACGCTCAGTGTCCGGCAGTCTGCAGGCGTCACATTTTAATATCGACTCAGCTCAGGAACCAGAAGAGCATCAGGTACCAGGTTCAGTCCCTGATGGACAATAATAATAATAATATAAAGTCAAGCTGAGCTGTGCTAGAACTGTCATGAAATAAGGGACAAATCAAAGAAAACTGGAGATTCAAAGCTTTACTTGCTCTCACCCGTCCATTAGCCCTATACTGAATGATTCAAGCCTGACTTGACTCAGTCAAATCTCCTAATCTTGGTTTCTGTAATCCTGTGTTTCTTTATTCTGCCATGTTTCTGCCCCTCAGATCTGAAGCCGAGTGGTAATAATCTATAGTTTTCATTTAAATGCCACACACAACAGGTGTTAACTGTTGAGGCGTGTCAACTGGGACACAACTTGGCCTTATTTATTACCCAATATCATCCGTTAGTACACACACACACACACAATAAGGAAACCTGAGGCAACAACGTCACCTCTTATTGCCTCTATGATCTGTTCGATGACAAACTGCAGCTCCCCCTGCAGGGGGCGACAGTGAAATTTAAAGCTCATTGGTTCATGTGCTTTTGAACATTTCCACTCACTGTAGCTGCGGCACAGCAAGAAAACCGTCACACATTCTGAAATCGAAACAGCTGCGCTTTTAATATCCATGTTGTGTGTAATTGCCTTTCATCGCATATATGATCATAGATTTCCTGTGCATGGTGCTGCTTCACTCAGGTAATAATCACCCTTCCACACTGAAAAGCCCCAGGTCCTCTTCATTATTTCCATAAATCCCCCTTTTTTTCAACACGTATTCAACAGAACAATCGATACTTCTGAGAAAACCTGTATTTACTGATATTAAAGCACTTGTTGTGGTGATGTTTGATGAATCCTGGCTGACACACAGGTGGAGCTCAGAGAGGAGGCTCGCTGGCAGGCAGGGGGTCACGGCCTGTTTGCTGAGAGGATGAAGAAATCTGTCATTATCCTCAGTGAGCCATTCTCCTCACGCTGCCCGAGACTTGACTGCTAATTGCCCCAAGAATTCGTCCAAACAGAAAACAGTGGGAGCATCGATCCACTTCCATAAGCCTGAGCACCAATGTTTTTTACCTTGTGAAACAAATATGAAAGCATTTCTCAAGACGTGTTGTTATTTTAGGCCGAGATTGTGACTGTGGCACTGTGCTGTAAATAATCCTATTATTGTCTTAACTTTCTGATTTATAATTCATTTCTTTTTATATATTTTTCTTCATATTATATTTAGACTGTACTTTACATGCCTGTACTTCTGTGAGATGAATAAAGTATCTATCTGGTAGAAATACAGCTCATGATATTTGTCAGAATTATAATAGATTTGTTTCAATGACTGAGGGTTATTTTGAAATATGATCAGTTTGTTGCTTGAAAACATTAGAACATCTGTTTAAAACATATTAAAAAGGTGATCTGATGCACAAGTGTAACTAAACCCCTAAACCACAACCAGGGGAAACTCAGTGTATTTGGACATGGAGTAATAAAATGTTGATCCAGGTGCAAATATTGAGTTTATAAATGTGATAAAAATAAATCAGCATCTACTGCCCCTCTGCTCAAATATAAACTACTGCATTTAAATGTTGCCTTTGGCTTTCTCAGTCCACTGGTGCACATGTTTATCACCCTCATGTCCAACCAGCCTTTCACAAACCTTGGACCCAAACCCACAAGACCAGACCAGAAACAGGATTAAGGTCTGAAAGAGATTTATTGACTCTTTAACTCAACAAACAAAAGCTGAGCTGGACAGATCTGAAAAAGGCTAATCACTAAGCTAAACTAGATCTCAAACTTGAGAAAACAAACAAAACCTGAACTTACCTATAACTTCAAGGATCTAGAGGAGGCGTGGCACGACCGCGGACAACATACATGAGACACACTAGCAACTGAAAGTGAGACAAGGGAGTATATGTAGGGAGAGAGGGTGAGGAGCACCAGGTGAACACTATCAGCGAATCAGGCCAGACACAGACAAGGTGCTCACAGGACGTAGATAACCCCTTACCAAAATAAAACAGGAAGTGACCCTGAACTAAAACTAACTAACACAAAATAAAACAGGAAGTGACTCTGAACTAAAACTAACTAACACAAAATAAAACAGGAAGTGACTCTGAACTAAAACTAACTAACACAAAATAAAACAGGAAGTGACTCGGAACTACAACTAATTAACACAAAATAAAACAGGAAGTGACTCTGAACTAAAACTAACTAACACAAAATAAAACAGGAAGTGACTCTGAACTAAAACTAACTAAGACAAAATAAAACAGGAAGTGACTCTGAACTAAAAACTAACTAAGACAAAATAAAACAGGAAGTGACACTGAACTAAAGCTAACTAAGACAAAATAAAACAGGAAGTGACACTGAACTAAAACTAACTAACACAAAAATAAACAGGAAGTGACTCTGAACTAAAACTAACTAAGACAAAATAAAACAGGAAGTGACTCTGAACTAAAACTAACTAACACAAAATAAAACAGGAAGTGACTCTGAACTAAAACTAACTAAGACAAAATAAAACAGGAAGTGACACTGAACTAAAGCTAACTAAGACAAAATAAAACAGGAAGTGACACTGAACTAAAAACTAACTAACACAAAATAAAACAGGAAGTGACTCTGAACTAAAACTAACTAAGACAAAATAAAACAGGAAGTGACACTGAACTAAAACTACCTAACACAAAATAAAACAGGAAGTGACTCTGAACTAAACCTAATTAACATAACTGACGGTGCATGACAGGATCATTGGCCCTTTTTTAAAACACGAGCTGTCACCTTTTTAAATAAGCCTCAGTTGAGGGGCTCTTCTCACTGAGCACCTCACACAGCTGTAACTCGGAGTCAGGTTTCACTATCAGACCACGCCCCCTTCACCCTCACTCAGCTCTCAGCCCACTTCTTGGCATTTTTGGAAATCAGGCATTGGGCGGACGTAGCTTCAGAAAAACTCCATACAGGACCTCAAACTGCCGTCTTAAGTCACTGGACACACAAAGACACAAAGACACTTTGAACGAGAACAAACCTTATGTTTGATAAGTCTGGCTGTACAGGTATGTCTGATTTCAATGTTCTGATTTCAATCATGATATATATTTTTATACAGTTTCATTATATATCAGTATATACAACAATAAAAATCAAAACCCAGTGTGAATGGGGTCAAAGGGAACAGAGGCTTAGAAGTTGAATAATTGTTTTAAAAAAAAATGTTAGGGTCTATATATCCATGTGCTAATCCAATCCAACTTTATTTGTTAAGCACTTTAAACAAACCACAGTGCTGTACAGAATGAATAAATAAAAGACATAATGAGTAAAAGGTAGATTTTACCAGTCTAAACACAGATTAAGAGAAGCACTGTGGAAGAGAAAGCAGAGTCTGCAGTAGATTAAAGAACACATCAGATAATCCTGCAGGAAACTGCTGCGCTGATGACACGCTGAACTTCAGGGATTAAGTAGATATAGACTTTCTTAGACTTACGGACTGCAGTGTGATGGAAATGCTGAGGCGGTCCAGGTGGACATCAGCAGAGCTGGAAAACCCTCGAGACTAAATAAGTTCGTAAGTTTGAATCAGTGAAGTGTTCAAAACACTTTGAGCATTATGTTAATATGTAAATATATCTGTATTCTGTTTGCAAATAATAGTAGTAATGTAATGTGGGCACCGCTCTTTAAAAGCCTGACATATCACACACTCCCGACACCCACTGTGCATAAAACACGAGCATCGTTCAGTCTGGAGAGAGTCATCAGCGTCCATGTTGACATTCAGCAGCTGACAATCCGTTCACTGACAACGTGCACACTCAAACAATGTGCTCTTTTTCCTTGTTCATGCACCAAACTGCTAATAATACATCAATAATTGGATTTACACACTTCTATTCCTGCTGCTGACGAAGACAAACAAACAACTTCCATCAGAACACGAGGACTTTTCCTCAGAGTTGATGTTGTGTCATAATAAGTGCTGCTGCATTAATGAGAATGAAGCGGGAGAAGATGGATGGATGAATGGAAAGCAGAGAAATAGACCTTTGTGACCTCCAATCACAGACAAGATTCACCAGCGTGTCACACGTTTGTGACGTCAGCTTATTCCTAAGTGAACGTTATCTTTGAAAACGAAGCAGAAAGGAGCAGAAGCACTCACAATACTACAAAGTGGTGGGTTAATCAAAGCAGCACTGTGTGCAAACACCAGTCCTCTCACATCTTATATGTACACTGTGTTGTTGTCTTGTCATGTGACTCGTTGGGGGCGTGCTGACAGCTGCAGTGAGTGACAGCATGATGACAGAGAGCAAGAGGAGCTCATGGGGAGTTATTTGACAACTTTAAATGCAAACATTTAATCATTTTATGAATAATCTACAAATTCCAGGCTCAAGTTCAGTAAATTACAGTAAAAGTAAACTGTGCTTAAAAGATGGAATATAAAGAAAAATCAAATAATCATTCACTCACTGACAGTGATGTCATCAGATTTAGAGACTGTCCACATCAATGAATCTCAGTTTTTATTAGATCAGCAGAAAATGCCACCCTGGTGTTTAATGATGTCATAATTCTCTCTCTTGCTCTTGTAGTTTTCTACTTCACGTGTTATTGTTTGGTCTTTTCTTACGTTTCATTCTGTTTCCGTGTTTCAGCATCTGTGACACTTGGAATCAGATGGTTCACAGATTTGACCTGAAATGTTGAGTTCACATGGTTTCACATGTCTGTCATCATGTCTGTCATCATGTCTGTCATCATGTCTGTCATCGTGTCTGTGTTTGCTTATGAAACAATGGGATGGTGTTTGAGAGGAAAACAATGAGCAGAAGCTCACTGTGTGACTCTGAGCGATATTTGCCTGAGATTCTTTTTCGTAGCGTGTCATTTTGATATATGGACGTCAAACACACATTAATAAGTCACAGATGTGATGATTTCAAGTTGCCAAAAGCCCATCTTTCCATATCCTGTTCCGTTGGGCGGGGGATTTCTGCTCAGCGGCTTTAATAACATGCATGAATGAATCAGCATTTTTCTCTTAAAGAACAACATTTGTTGCAGTTATTTTTCTCCCTCTCTTCTTCGCTATTAGCAAGCAATCAATTGTCATTTGCCTTTTTTAATTCCTTCTCTGAAAGTCAGACACACTTGGAGCTTCCGGCCTCCACTTCCTCCACGGCTGCCCCCTTTCATTTCTCAACAGCAGTGGGTACGAATCATGAAGATAATGTTTGCTGAGTAATGATTTCCCATTTTCTCCTCACTTGTAGCCCGTGATTAGTTCGATGAGTACGGCGCTGGAAATTAATTTTCTTTTTCACTTAGAGAGGACATTACCTTGATTAATTTCAGCGTCGAGTGGAGGAAACTGGAGGTTCGGGGCAATTTGAGGAGGAGTGAAATCATTTTGTTCTAATGTGAGACGAGGTTTGGAATGGTGGGTATAAACAAGTATAGAATTACACTCTCTGTCTCCTCCAATAATAGGAAGAGAGTGTCACTTGGCAAGGCTTCTTTGTGCTGGTAATGTGACACTTTCGTGCCTTCACTGCGACAACAAGACCACGGACATTAAATTCCCTCCATTGTTGACCATTTTATTCTCACATTATTGTTTGGACTTCACAAAAGTCACAAATTATTTGTGTTATAGCAGAATTTGACAATATTTATAGCCAATTTGATTGTTTCTAGAATGAATTCTCGGAGAATGTTGTTGTACATGTGTATTCCGTGAACCCAGTGTTGAAGCACCTGTTATCGGTCACATGGCTCCTCTCTTCCCGTCACTGTGATCTTCACCATTTGACTATGAAAGTGTGTTCATCATAAAAGCCCGTCCTTGTGTCTGCACTTGTGTCCTCCTGATGCCAGTTGTGACACTCGGGACGCCAAAGAAATCAATCAAGTCTGAGAGATGCTCCGTCCTCTAACAAGCAAAGATGCATTAAGGAGAAGTTGATACTGGAGATCATGTTTAAAGATGGCGACTCAATTATTCCCATGTCAGTTACATTTCCACTTGGGTCACAAATACATATTAGTAGAGAGTTAGTGATCCCAGAAGTTTAACTGTCATTCTTTTTGACTTTGACTTCTTTTCTCCATGAACAGTTTTAACGTTGGCCACCATTGTTCTGCTGGAATAAACACAGTTCCTTTTCAAAATAGAAAGTTATAGGCAGCAGCTGCTTTTATTTACATGGCTTCAGATAGCTACCGTTATGCTACACCCAGCCCAGAAACCGAGCGCACGCCGTCCCGTGTCCATGTCTTAAAAAGCCTGAAAATAAGAAACACAACTTTCAAACCAGTTATGAGTAAAAATGGACATTTCCTTGTTCCATTTCCTTGTCCTTCTATTTTTAAATAATTTAAAGAAAGACTAAAAGAGAAACTAGGAAAAAACAAAAGACGACTGACTGGACAGCACAGAGACTAAATACACTAGACAATGAAATAAAACACGACCACAAGGAAGAAACAACGGCAAAAAAGAAACTACAAGGAAATACATGAAAATAGTATGCAACAATAAAATTCAAATAAATCTCCATTTATATGTTCATGTTTGAGATCCTCTGCTTGGTCGTCCCTGAATGAGACAAACAAACAAACCAGTCAAGTCAGCAGTAAACCAGCAGCTGTTGTGTATAAATTGAGATTTTCTCAATGGAGTTTGGTTCACAAGAGCAAGTGGTTTGCAAAGTGACACAAACATCAATTTGCACGGTGCAATCAACTGTGGCTGTAAGACGCTGACTCGGTCAATACTTCATAAAAGCACCTTCAACAAACCTGAACTATCAGTTTAATTTCATCTAAAGTCAATCGGACGTTATATGAAATAAAACGATCAAATTCCTCCTGTAAGGTTTTCATTACAGATTTTATTCCCTGAGGGCCGAGCTGGAGTCTGCAGACTGGACCTCAAGAACCTAATCTGGCGCCATCATGCCTCACACCCGCTCTGAGAGGCGTGAAGGTTACTTACCAGCTGTTACCATCGGACTTGATAGATCAAGATGGATGAGTGAAATCAATGCCTGAGGATCTCTGCAGCACGACCAACAAAGACAGATGAGGACCGCTGGGGTGGACAGGCCAGTGTCAAGCTCGCGTCTTCACAGATGGACACAGACGCGGACACCCAGTGTTTTTCATCAGCTGGTCTCAGACAGAGCATTGATGTATGACGGGCGTGTTCCTCCGACTCTTGGTCTGGTGGATCAATAGTGTGCGAGGATGGTGTCCGGGGCGGGATCTCGTGTCAAGAGCGACCAGCGGCTGCAGACTAAGAATGATAGTGGTTCTCCTGCGCTCCGAGCCTGGCCCACACTGTTGCTGTGATTACATATGGAACACTACACAGCGGCGTCTCCAGTTTCTGAAGAAGGGCAGCGTGTTGGTCGTTTGCTTTGTGCTCTCAGCATCTCACAAACATTTCCTTTTGTTTGAAAACACCATCACGTCTAATGTAGACTAACGTTAAATGCAAGAAATTCAATCAAATCAAGTGAATTCGTTCATGTACTTTTGTTTTTAATAAAATAAACTCTGACTGGGTTCTTTCCTCTTCTTTTCTTTTACTCTCGTTCTGCTTTCACTGTCTGTTCATCCTTTCTGTCTTTGTCTAATAACTAATAATAACTCACACTTCTCAATGCAGGGAAAAGGAAGTAGCTTCTTAAATATCTTAAACATCTTGGTAAGACACAGTAACCTAAGTTTAATATATAAATTAAATCTCTCTTCTTGTCCTTTCCTGTCTTGCGTCACGCTGCAATGCAAATTGTGTCGATTGGGGCCTAAAAACCTGAAAATGTGTAGTCATACGAACATAAAAACATACACAACTTTTTAAGACATTTTAAATACCACTTGGAGTGAAATTCAAGACCAATTTTACAATAAACAAAAACAGCTAAGCTGCCCAAAACACATTAGTAAGGGACAACTTTGTCAAGTGTTAAACAAGAGTTTATTTCAACATAAAACATGACTTTTTGATCAAGTGCAAAAGTAAGAATATCTACTTCCTGGTGTTGGTATCGTGACGTCTTGGCCTAAAACAGTTTTATTGGTTCTGCTGTCCTAATCTGCATGAATGGTATTACCATAAAAGCCATTTGCTCAGTTATTTACCAATTATTTTAAGATTTTCAATAAAAAAAAAAACCTTCCTATGTGTTAACATTTTCAAGACCTTTGAAAGAGGGATCTAAGTCATTTTAATAATAATGATGTCCTTAGTCCTTAGTCCTAGATTTATGAATTCAATGCCTTTTAAGACGTTTTAAAGATCCGTGGGAACCCTGATTACCACATTCTCAGTTTGAGCTTAAAATCACCATTGAAATATCACATAAAGGAATTTGGACAACATTCCTCCACTTTTACAATGAATGAATGAATCAAACTTTATTTGTAGCACACTTTTTAAACAAAAAATGAAAACAGAATCCACAGAATGGAGGATCTCAGAGTCTGCGACGGTTCAAATGGTAAAAGGAAGTCTGCGAGATAACAAGGTGCAACACCACAAACCATTAAAACCATAAAAGGAACTAAAACTCCATTCCAAAACACACAGGGAGACAATTTGCCCCATTTTACCCTTCGGTGATGACACGGAATTTAGCACCTGCTGCTAATTGCAGTGAACTAATGACAAATATTCACTTTTACAAACGTTGATGGAATCACAAAAATGTGCAAGTTCTTTTTATTAGCACATTTTCAAGAAATGTGCTAATAAATTAAATGTAATGGAAAACCTGACTTTTTATCTCCCTGGAGCAGACCTGGGCAGATACCCTGTGTAGCTTTTATTTTGAAAAGCCTGACATATGGATGCACGTATCTGCACCTGTCTGCACATCGACAGGTGACGCTAGCCAGTTACCCATGACCCCCTAAAAATGTCGGCTCACGTAAAAAAAGGAAAGGTTCATTCCGAATGGCACATGGACTGCTAAATATTTCTTTACAGGCGTCAAACGTAGTATTTGCACAGACCATTAAAGGCAAAACATGAATAAGTGCCATGAATATAAATACCGTGTCAAACCGTGAAAATTCTAAATCATATATGGTCACAGATCAAGTGTCTCGGTCCAGATCTGTGACTGTGTGACTGTGTGACTCTGTGACTGTGTGACTGTGTGACTCTGTGACTGTGTGACTGTGTGACTCTGTGACTGTGTGACTGTGACTGTGTGACTGTGACTGTGTGACTGTGTGACTGTGTGACTGTGTGACTCTGTGACTGTGTGACTGGGTGACTCTGTGACTGGGTGACTGTGTGACTGGGTGACTGTGTGACTCTGTGACTGTGTGACTGTGTGACTGTGTGACTGTGACTGTGACTCTGTGACTCTGTGACTCTGTGACTCTGTGACTCTGTGACTGTGGGACTGTGGGACTCTGAGACTCTGTGACTCTGTGACTGGGTGACTGTGTGACTGTGTGACTGTGTGACTGTGACCTGTGTGACTGTGACTGTGTGACTGTGTGACTCTGTGACTGTGTGACTGTGTGACTGTGTGACTGTGTGTGACTGACTGTGTGACTGTGACTGTGTGACTCTGTGACTGTGACTCTGTGTGTGACTGACTGTGTGACTGTGTGACTGTGTGACTGTGTGACTGTGTGACTGTGTGACTGTGTGACTGTGTGACTGTGTGACTCTGTGACTGTGTGTGTGACTGTGTGTGTGACTGTGTGACTGTGTGACTGTGTGACTCTGTGACTCTGTGACTGTGTGACTGTGTGTGACTGTGTGACTGTGTGACTGTGTGACTGTGTGACTGTGTGACTCTGTGACTGTGACTGTGACTCTGTGACTGTGACTGTGTGACTGTGTGACTGTGTGACTGTGACTGTGACGGACTGTGTGACTCTGTGACTGTGTGACTGTGTGACTGTGTGACTCTGTGACTGTGTGACTGTGTGACTGTGTGACTCTGTGACTGTGTGACAGTGTGCAGTACCTGCAGTTTCTGTGAGTCATGTCTCTATGAGGCTGCTCGTTCACTGCTCACCTGGACTCACAACAGCACAGCTCTGAGGATCAGCGAGCCGTTTAAACCTGCTGACTTTTATCATTGCTCCTGGAATGTCGTGGGTGGCCGTGATAAATCAATTAGATTAAAAGAAACACATCTGTCATGTTCATTTAATGGCATATTGGACACTGTTAGTGTTCGACAAGGGTGTCATAACATGGATTGATAGAGCTGGAACACATTTATGGGGATTGATAGCGTTTTATTTGATTTCATTACTGTGAAGCGCTCAAAGGGCCAAATGATTTGCAAGCAGCAGCAGTGGGTGAGATTATGTCTTTTAAGTCATCTTTCTAGTGGCCTGACGTAATGGCAGCATATCCTTTTCCTCTGGAACGACTATAAAGTTGATGGATTCTGACACTAGAAGTGGATTCTGCAAAGATCACAGCCACATACTGAGTCATAAATAGTGTTTATGCAAATGTATGAGGATTTTATCTGCGATGTTACATTTCATTCTTCCTTTATTTGCTCATAATACATTTGGTGCCAAAGTGGCAAAGTGATTTTTGAGCACATGAAGTCAATCGTAGGACAAGGCTGAGCATAAATTAGTGCAAGGCAATTCACAAGGCAGTTCATATTTGTCACATAAACTCATTCATTCTTGGTTGGTTCAGAAAGCAGTTGGTGTACAATATATAAATATAAAATATATAAACATGCCTACTGCCTCCAGTACGTCCTGTAGTGGATTACAGTTGTTGAATGTAGTTGACAGATGTAATATTTTAAGTCAAGAGGGAATTTTAATAATCAAATAATAATTGAGAACAAGGGCCATCCTGCATGGAGACTCCTCCCACAGTCCACAAATATGCAATATGGTTATTGAGAGTCGTAAGTAAATTAGACACTCTAAACTAACCATGAGACCGTGTGAGTGAGAGGGTGAATGATTGTTTGCCTCTATGTGGAAGATAGATTATTGCAGGTTATTTAAAACTCATGAATCTTAACTAAAATGTTTGGGAAAATTCTGCAAATGTTTTTGGGGACCTCGAACCAATCTTCCACGGCCAATCTGTGGGTCCTGACCCAGTCTTTGAGAATCTGCTCTATATACTCCTATGCAGTCGGTCCTGCAAGTATTTCATAATACAAAATTCAGTGTTTCAAGGAAAACACTTGAAAAGTGAGCTCAGGACAGAGAGACAAGGTGACTCAGGACAAACTGGTCATCACAGCGTAGACACTTGTGTCTTAGAGTGTCTCAGTTTTACAGAGCGTCCACTTCATCCTATAATAACATCAAGAAGAATTAAGGATAGACTTTAATTACAGGCATGAGTTGCTTCAGTGTTGCTTGCGCTCTTATTTGGTGCATCATGTTCCACAGCAGCACGTCCTGTCACTCGCCTCTCAAGAGTTATTGGCGTTCAACAGTTTTAGAGACTCGGGAAATTGGTATTGGGGCAACAGAGCGAGACAATCAAGATCCATTTCCCTTTACTGTGGCCTTGTATACCAAGTATCCACAGTGTGAGTCCAGTCATGACCTTAAACACGAGCGTTTCCCTGTCACTCCACAACTGAAACCTGCCTGATTTATTCTTTTCCATTTTGAGCAAATGATTCTCAGAAGCATAAAACTGATTCATACCAGATGAAAAAGTTGCCACGGGCAGTGGTGGTTTTCAGACACAGAGAATACACTGGATATAACAAAGGGGGCAACTCTACTGCTTTCTATGTAAGTCTATGAGGATATGTCAGCTCTTCTTTAAGTATAATAAGTAATAGTCATTCTTTAAGACCAATAGTCGACTATTTGTCGGCATGTTGAAATATCTGTTTTGTACGGTGGCCCTGAGAGGTCAGGGCGCTGCAAATCCCACAACACAACGGGAGTGTTTCCAGGGGACACTTGACCGTGATGCACACCTGCAGGGAGCAGGATCTCTCTACAGTAAACAACTGCTGTCTTAACTTAAGAAATTCTTAATTTATTATCTTATTTTGAAAAACCGGATGTCCTCATCCTGCCTGTCCACTCGTTCAGGATCGTTTCAAAGCATTTACCATGGCGTGAACGCAGTTGAAAAAAAAATGTCATGTACAAGATTTAAAACAAAATGTAGTCAAAGTATAAGGTAAATAAAAGTATAATAACACTATTATACACAAAACAATGTGTGCAGTAAAAAAATTAATAAAAGGGTGAAGAATAAAAAGGGTGAAGAATGAGGCCAAAGACAATCGGCCCTTCACGCAGGAGACATTCAGACATCATTAAAGACTGTTCTGTTCCCGCATGTCTGCCTCCACTACACTAGGGGGTGATATACCCAGTTGTCTCCTCATCAGTCTAACAAATGTATCAGCCTGAATCTTTGTCTTTTTTAGCAATGTCTCATTCTTCTGTGCACTGAGAGAGATGAATTAAACACAAGCACAGATACAAAATAAAACAGGAAGTTCAGTCAGTGCAGAATGTACGTAATTCAGGGGTCAGAGTTCAGGGGTAATCCACCTGGAGCAAACAAACACCTTTAGGTTGTCCAGTCGTTTTGGGACCAAAGTGAATTTTGAATTCCGTCACTGTGGCTGAGTAAACAGACATTAGACTCTGTCTGTTCACTTGCAATCATATGAACACTTTATGAACCCTCTCCTCACTACCACACCAGTGAAATGTTGTTTTGAGCCTTACAGTGGTTTTAAAAATGCTGTGTCTGTGAACTGCCGGTGCAGCTCTTTCAGTCGAAATCGCAAAGCAGACAATCAAATGAATGTGATTGTGATAGCAACACAAACTATGAACTTATCGTTATCATCCAAAATAGAACTAGAATGTCTGTGACTCGGGATTTTTCCACATTAGCCAGTTTTACAGTCTTCATCGCAGTCGCTCTCTGAGCAGATCTGCACAACACGTCTTCCCTGTTTAGTCCAGTTAATCCATTCAATAATTCATGACTTATTTGCATGTTAATTTGCAAAGACACCGACTGAGGCTTTAAACACTAATGAGACTGAAAGGTCAGCCTTTAACAGTGTGTGACAGAGCAAACATTACAAAATACAAGAGTGTTTGTAAAAAGCATTGTGAGCTTTGGAGCTTCTGTCACCTGGAGAAAGTTATTAACAGGAAATAAAAACATTTTTAATGAAAGTATTTATATTATATGATATATTAACACATTACCGAGCATTTAGTCTGCATATATGTACCAGCCAGGAATGACTTTGGAACAACATCATAAGAACTGTGAAGTCATAAAGAACAGATGATGAGATACTGTATCAATTAATCATTGGCTGATAATTAGTTTACAAACGTCTGATAATCCAGAGTTTTCTTCTTGACACAGTCCTCATTCATATCAGTAATTACTGAGCACTCTCAAATCAAAGTGACAGAAACCACTGAAGACACACGTACACATCATCTGCATATCATGTGACATAGCTGTTGACATATGAACAGACATACAGGTGGATTGCATCTGTTGTGCGTGCTGAGAAATACAGAACATCTGTGGATGAAGTCATGGCTGGAATGATGGGATTAACTTTCCATGTCAAAGTTACGGTTCTAAACAAAAGTATTCAACATCCGTTTCCTGGTCAACTCGCTCTCGTTGGTTATTCTCACGCCTCGATCGCTGTTCAGTCGTAAATATCAAACGTCTTTAATGTTAAAATTGCTTCTCTTAATCCCTCCCACTGCAGGGTAATTTGGCCAGATAATCTGTTCAAATCATCCTAAAATCAGAAGGCACCCCTGACCAAAATATGGCCAACCATCCTCTAGTGTGGGGCAGGTTTTCGGTACTACAGAAAGTACTACACACAATATACAAAAATGGTGAAGAGGAACTGTGGTGGTTTTGGCTCGTTTTACTGGATTGAGGTTAGGGATGCTCCGATACCAAGACCAGGATCAGGCATCGGGTCCGATGCTACCCTCGAGTACATATATTTGTATTCATATTTTTACTCCGATACTGCTGCACCTGATACCACTTCTTTACAATGCCAAAGCAAATACTTTAATATTAAGCAATGAGGACAAAAGTCGAGCAGACTGCAGTCTGTGCTCTGTTTCTACTCTTCTCAACTAGCGCCTGGTACCTGGTGGTGTCAGTGCATCCTTAATCAAGGCGCATGTGAACTCATGAGAACGTAGGTCGTCTGGGTCATGTGACAGCAGAAGTCGTCTCTTTTAACTTGAACTACGCGAGTCTCCATGCCGACGTGTCTTTGGGCAAGACACTTATTGCTCCTGATGGCTGTGAATGTGTATGACAGATGAGTGATAGGAAAATCAATAGAGTCACTGTCTGAGTGAATGGGTGACAATGACAATGAGTGGTCATCAAGACTAGAAATAAAATATAAATATGGACATAGAGCAGAACGACACTCCTGCACCTCCTCTGATAATTCAGAGGAAACAGAATAGCTGTGGTCAATATTACAATATTTACAATATTTTTTGTATGAAACTTAAATATCAATTGTCGGTCTACACTGTAAAAAAAACCCCGTAATATTAAAGTAAAATATCCTAATTCAAATAAAGTCCAAAAACTAGGGTTATTTTACAGATTTTTCCTAAATTATTACGATCAAACACTTTAAATAAAGTTACAATGCTAAAAGTTTTACAGAAAAATACTGCTATTCTACAGATTGTTCCTAAATGTTTTTCTCTAATAAAGTTCTGATGAAACTCAACAATCAGCTGTCTGTCTACCCGTCGTCTATTTCACACAATGAAATGAACACATGAAATGCAAATAGTAGTCCTGGGCTGCTGCTTGTTGACAAAGCTGTTCATTAGAACCCTACGTTGTTAGTGAATATTACGAGAGTGTAGTAGAATGTCCTTCTCTGTGTCTCTGAGGCTATAAAGCACTGTGGGGGCTCATCAAGGACACAGACTCTCCCTGCAGCCTTGTTATGTCCGAGACTGGAAATGACTGTGAGCCTCCAACGGCTGGATGACTGCTGTGATGTCCACTTAAGACTAAGCCAATCTGTTCTTTTTGCATATCGCTGAAACATCACTTAACACTTCACCTCAACACTTCAACTTCACCGTGTTATAAAAGTGACACATATTGCCCACTAAAGGAAATGGGAGCATGAAATGGACCATAAATCCTAACAAGCACTGCTCTCTCCGGAAACATGCTGATGAGTTCTTCAACTTGGGTCCAAATATTATGACTGGGCAAGGGTATGTGTGTGTGTGTGTGTGTGTGTGTGTGTGCGCTCACCAGCAATCAAGCAAAGTGCAGATCGTTTGATTTACTAAACAGATAAAATTGTGTTGTGATCAGACATCTTGATTGCACCAGGAAGGTGCTGCAGACTCCCACCACCACCACCAAGTCGGATCCAGGTCCAGTTTTTAATCTAGAACCAGTTCTTTGTTTCAGCTGTTTCAGGCCGTATTCTTTGCTGGTCTACAACAGGGGTACCCAACCCTTTTGACTGCAACGACCAGATTTTCAAAATGCTATTTGGGCTATGGCATTCTTAAAGGTGCAGTATGTAATGTTTGTTGTTGTTGTTGATGACGACATGTAACCCAGAGAGATACGTGTAGAGCTGATTCATCAGCATTGTGTGAACTCATCTGAATATAATTAAGAAATATCACATGGTCGTAAGTGAGATTCAGCACCACAGCATAAGAGTGATATTGCTTTGACACCAAAGTTCTATTCCATAGCTGAAATTCTTTTATGAGGCTCTGCCATCAAAAGTTGTTCCACTCCCCGACCATATTGACTGTTGCCTAGCAACACAAACAATGAGCGCATCCTGCATACTTCACTTTAAAGCAGCTTAGGTCCATTACTTTTATACAGGTTATGTATGAATGTGGTGTTTTGATCTGACTAGAGCTGCAACTAACCTTAATTTTCATAATCGATTTATCAGTCGACTTCTTTCTCAATTAATCATTTGGTCCATAAAATATCAGAAAACCTTCAAAAATGTAGATCGGTGTTCGTCAAACCTGGAAATGATGATGTTCTCAAATGTTCTTGTTTTGTCCACAAACCAAAATGATGAACTTTTAATGATTTCTTTGTTATCAGAGCAAAGAAATTAAGAAAATGCTCACATTTAAGAAGCTTAAACAATCGCTCTAGATCTGACACTCCATCGTTGCCTGCTCTCAGTGTAGGTTTAATGCTTTTTTTTTAATGCTTATTTTTGCATCTCTGGTCATTATGTCATCATGCTTATTTTAAGTATCTCACCGGTGGATGTCACATCAGCACAGCAGTAGGTTATTCTGGTCCTTCTCCTCATCCTCGTTGGACAACCATTCATAATTTCATTCTAATGTTATTTCACACACCACTGATGTGTTTATGACGTGAGTTTCTGTTGTGTTACTATTTTATTACACACACCTTTGAAGCAGTGGGCTTGTTTGTCTTTTAGCTGCTCCCTCTCTAAGAGAGCAGACACAGCAGGTGATCCGCACTTTCCCATTACTGGTACAACCCCTTGCTCAGGGGTAGCCCAGCCCCTTAAACTGGCAGGGACTTGAACCGGCAACCCTTTGGTCACAGGCCAAGTTCTCTTTCCAACTGGCCACCCTGTGAAGCGCAGTGTCGTCCAACCAGATAACTCACAACCAGTCACACCTACCTGTGGTATAAACATGTGTTTATATTTGAAAGTTATTTCTAACAGATTTTACAGTATTAACAGCATCTCTGAAGAATGCTCCACCCCCTCTTCACAGTGAGTCTAAAAAAAAATACATTACATACCAAATATGTAAAAAGGCATATACAAACAGGACACTGCAGGAAATCTCCCTTATTGTCACCCATTCTACTGCATGACAGCTAACAAAGAGCGAGAGGATGATGGAATGGATTTGCCAGCAAATGAGAATCAGTGCTAACGACAGAACAGCAGAAGCTAATTGAGTCCACTGTGCAGCGGCTGCATTCATTAAGAGGCAGACGAGAGCATCGATCGATCCAGCCCTGAAGGATCTCTCCAACTTGACAGGATTGGTAACGATCAGTGTATTGTGTCCACTATCGCTGACACTTTACATAAATAAATCAACACATGAACAATTCATATATACTTTGGGAAAGTTTTTTTTATGAATGTTTGAATAGTAAAGGAAAAGCTTACGCTCCAGTTCTGGTGGTTTTGTGACTAATTAGAAGAGCACACACAAATAAATACAGTTTAGCATGTTTCCTGTGGTCTTTACAGACTGTTAGAAAGGACATCGTGGCTGCCCTGTGGTAAATGAAGTGTAACACTGAACCATCTGACTTTCACTAATAAGAGATGTTGCTGCTATGGCCGAGGATTGTGGGAAATGTAATGTTTATCATTGACTTGTGGCTTTTAGAGCATATGACGTTCACAACCTCAATAGACCTATGGTTACAATATTAAGGCTGATTATTTTCATGATCTGGCTGAAGTCCACTGCTCTGCTCTAGGTTTTTGAATGACATGTGTTGACACATCCTGCAAATACTCAACCAGAGCTAGTTTTAGAGCTAACGTTAGTGCCTGGTAAAGTGGAAGCAACAGCTGGTACAAGGTCGTCCAATCTCCTCCTTCAGCCAGTCTTTCTCACATCATTATTCAAGGTCCAGAGTGGGTGTCCACCATTAAAGAATGGATTTACTGTTTGTTTTTAAAACAATGAATGTCAGACTGATTTTTAACTTCTTCTTTTTTTTACATTCAATTAGATTTGATTTGATTTAACAAATCTAAATAATACACAATGAGTCCCACAGATGGGGGTCAAATGTTTGTGACCTCATTGTCTGGAGGTTGTGTCTGAGACCTGCCCACTCTCAGGTAATGAGGTAATGAGGTAATGAGTGTTAGGTAAAAGGTAAAAGGAGAGTGAAAACAATCAACATAGTGGTGAACATTTAGTCGAGGCAACGGTCCAATAACAGCAGAGATGACGAGGTTTTTCTTTGAGGAAAATAGGTCACTGAAAAAAAACTACAGTTAAAAATACATTTTATCTTTGTGCCAGCAATCAGACAGATTCATGCATCAAACCAGAGACTGTGGTCTTCAAAACACCAATTACTGTGACAGTTCATTAATACACATTAAAAAAATCAGCAGCTAAAACATGGATAAAGATCATTTCACAGCCTCGTGCAAATTAACAAGCAAATCACTGGGTTTTTTGTCAAATTACCACATCAAAGTCTGATCGTTTCATCTATTTATCTATATTTAAATGAATCTGAGGATGAATATTTTACTGCAGAGGAGTCACCTGTCACCAGAACATCACTGTAGACACAGAAAGCATCATGTCGTCCTCTGGAGCTGAGCAGTTCTCTTTCTGTCAGCAGCTTCATGAAAAGAGGAAAAGCTTTTAGGGAGCTTTTGGTTTCTGAGGTGAGATCAGGATCTGCTGTGAACACAGGCCCTGGTCCTAATAATCCCCCACTGACATGAGAACTCTGCACAACCAACCAAAAATGACAACACTCGGGAGGTTACACCATTGTTAAATTACCAGTGGTGCTATTGTTGCTCCAAATAACTTTATTGTTTTTGCTGCTGCTGACGATACAATAGATGATGTACTTCCCACTGACGCTGAGCGCCCATGAACAGAAATGTCTCCGGTTCAGTCTTGTGCAGAGTTTATTCAATTCCAGTTGAATCACAAGTCTGTTTGTACTTTTATTTACTGTGATGAACTCCTGTACATGTCCTGATAAGCATCAATAAATAACATCTGAAAAAGAAAGAAAAGCCAGTGTCTACAGCTCATATAATACTCAGTACATTTACATGACATTAGACTATGACAAATTATTGCGTGAATTTGACTAAAACCGGCTTTTGGCAACGTTTGTCCAGCTGAAATGTCACTAAATATGACTCGTATGTCAATCAAAGAATCAAAACAACCAGGTTCAGGTGCACATTGCAGGTAGCTTATATAAGACAGTCACTATGTATCAGTCAGTGCGACGAAGCATGTTGACTTAAGTTTGACTAAAAGTCAGATTTTAGTCAAACTAAGAAAAATAATTCAGTTTTCTTAATGTCATGTAAACAGGTTAGTCCGACTAAAATTGAGCTGGTCTTAGTCAGACTAACTTATGTGATTCATAGTCTGATGCACACTTGGTTTTACATGCATAGTCAGACTTGGCGTTCTGCGCATGCATCTATTTCGTCCACGGTCTTTGACCCGGAAGTAGAAGGAGACGACGTATGATCTGTAGTTTTGTTGAGGCGGAGTCAGATGTACACGGCCAGTAAATCGATTATCTACTCAGACTCTGCAAGTTGTCTGATTGCCTGTCTTACTGTAGTCGGACTATGGCCTTAGCTTGATTAAACTGTGCATGTAAACATGAGCTATCCCTTTAAAATGGCAGCATTAACCAAAGAGGTGACTATAATTGCAGGAAATAAACCTCAGGGGTCAGAGGCTCTGGACACAGACCCGCCTCTCTGTCTGTCCTGCTGCTGCTGTGCAAACTCCAGATCCACACGCTCGCCGTCATTGCCATGGAGCTCAGCCTCTCTGAGACACCTGATCTGAATCCAATCACTTCAGCTGTCTGTGTGTGCTTTATGCAAACGCCACGCTGCCCTGGAGACCAGCTGCGACTGGCCTGTCTGTCGACATGAATCTAATGCAGATCCATCTCCACTTTCAGGTGAGTGGCACATGAGGACAGGGGCTCACAAAGTGGGGCCAGCACAACGGTTTAATTACATGAAAATACAGGGGATTGAATTACCAGAAATCTGAAATCCATTTGAAAGAACATAGTAAACTGAAACTGAAAAAGAAAGAATCGAAACCATGATAATATGTCTCCCACTTCCCGATTGTCTTTGTCCTCGTGTGACGCTCTGAGTCTGAGAGTGAAAAAAGCAGCATCACTTATGGTATATGTAACTATACAACTCAAGCCAATTAAAGGGGCTGTACTTACAATGATTGATGCAGATATCAGTTCTCAATGCAGATGAATGAACTTTTTTTTTTGGCTACCAAAGCAGATCACCTGATTTGAACTGGCAGCCTCAAGGTTACAAGGCCTCCACTGTTTTCTACAATGGCCTGTACAAGTAGTCGTTGTAGTGTGCATAGATATGGAATCTGCTGACATCAACAACAAACAGCACCAACACAGAGTCCAAGAGAAACCACACAAAAGCATAAAGCAAAAGAAAGTTTTTGTGTGTGGGGTTTGCCTGTTCTCCCAGTGTGCACGTGGGTTTCCTCCCACAGTCCAAAAACATGCAGAGTGAATGGTTGTTCACCACTGTGTCAGCTGGGATTGGCTCCAGCCCCCACAAACCCTCATGTGGAAAACAGTAGACGATGAAAAAGTAAACATAAAATAAATAAAATGCTTCTTCTGAAGCTACAAAATTGAAATAATTTTTTATTTTAAAGCAATTATATAGTTTCTGACAATAAAACCTCCTGAATGTTAGTGGTCGACCTGACTTTGCTCAGGATGGTCCCAGTATGTCTGTGGCAGCCGTGATCAGACCTGGTCCAAGGTAATCTGCTTCAGTACACTTCCTTATCTCCTTCTCACTGCATCAACTTTTGCTCTGGAGACATTACAATCAAACTAACCTGCTGCTTTCTGTACAAGGGTATCAACTTTCTGTCATTATAGAGGCAAACAAACAAAGAGGTCAAACTCTCCCTTTAATGTTTCAATCTTGTGCTGCAACTATTATTTTGTATTGGATTCATTCATAGATGATTTTCTTGGTTAATCGTTTGGTCCATAAATTGTCTGCTATTCACACCTTCAGATGATTATGTTTTTATTTGTCTTGTTTTGTCCACAAAGCAAAATTATTCTGGTTTTAATGATTTCTTTGTTCTTTGGAGGAAAGAAACCAGAAAATACTCACATTCAAATAGTTGAAAATTAAAAGAGCGTGTTTTAGTTATTAATCAACACTCTCTGTTCTGAACAGCAAACATAACAATTGTTTTGACTTCTAGACTCTTTAATGCAACTGAATGCAAATTTGCTGCAGCAACAGGAAACAAAATAATGGTTATTTTCAGTTTACACCTCACACAGCATATTATTATTAGTCATAAATGTACCAAAGTACACTGTTATTTCCCAACTGTGGTAGTTTTGATGCAGTTTTGACACATTTGGCTGAATTGGATCCAACGTTCCACAGCTTTATTTTTATAAAGCACCTGTGTTATACATTTCAACCTGACCTCGGTGTTTCTAAGGTTTTACCACATGTTTGCATGGAAATCCTCTGAGGTTGTAGTCATATAGCAGCTCGCTAGGAGACTACGCAACATCATTTCAGGAAATGTCTTTATCCACATGAAATGTAATACATATGCCAGGCCTGTACACGGCGCTGTGCACAAAAATACACCAAAAACGGAGAGGATGTTTAACACATGGGCTGTGTTCAAACCTTTTGTAAAATAAAGATTCAATCGATAAATTACAAACGGACAGAATGAAGAAGGGGAATAAATGATCATAAAGCATCTCTCGACATAAAGAGAGGCAGACAATGATGACAATGCAAGTTGTTTTCCCAAAGTAGTGTATTGGTTATATGAAGGAAAAACTGTGTTTTGAGATTTGTCCACTCTAAAAAAGAACTTATACACGTTTGAGACTTGGTCTATTAACTTGTCTTATCTTATCTTATCTTATCTTATCTTATATTATCTTATCTTATCTTATCTTATCTTAGTTGCCCTGACTTGGTTCATTCTGTCTCTGTGTCTTTGAATGTAAATTCAAATAATGCTTTATTTACAAAAACAACTGCGCACATATGTGCATGCTCAAAGTACGGGTACACGTACAGATTCTGGCCTAATATGTACCCGTTTCATGGGGTTTTCATGTGGATGAAGACATTTCCTGAAACGATGCCATGATTATGGAACACCTGTTCAAAAGTTTTGGACCACATGTCTGTGTGGATAGGGTCTAATGGTACTTTCCATTATACAGTTTTAGCACTACGACTCTCCTCTGTTGGGTATCAGACACGTCCTTTTCCATTCCTTCATAGTATCTCCTCGACGTGGGCGGGGTCATCATAGTACCTTTATAGCATCATAGCTCACGATCGCTGGCTTTTAGCAGTGCAGTCACGACATCCTCCAGACGCCTCTGTTACATTGACATTTTAGACACATGTTTTTCTGGATTTTTAAGTCTTTTTACAGTTCAGCATTGATCGGTTTGAGTCATTCGCTTATGACTCCTCCAGTCACGACACTCTCTGACCGATCAGGGGCGGCAGTCTGTGGACGTCACATTTTAGTATCGGCTCAGCTCCAGGTACCAGGTACTATCACTGCAAAAGAAAAGACGTGTGGCGTAATGCTAGAACTGTGGAAATCAGTATCAATGAGGATTGAAAACACTCACACTGGTGGACAGAGTGTACACTGGAAGTTCATACTGTGCTCTGATTGTTTGTGCACCATCTCCAGGTTTACATACGGCACGTTAAACGTTTGTGTGCGGAGGCTTTTTCATCTCGCCATGCGATGTGTCATCACTTGGACTGTGTTGTTATTGCCTCTATTAAGGAGATGAATGAAGGAAGGAAATGCGCCTGAGGGAAACATATTGGTCCTCAGTTGTTCATATCTCTGCCAGAGGCCAGATGAGATGCACCAAATGAAAACCTTAAGCCTCATATTTCTCTGTGATCCGCAGACGCCTCGAGTGCACTCGCCTTTCACACGTAATTGAGAGACAAATGTCTGTCGTCATTATCGTTAACTGTGTTGGGGGGATGAGGTGGCGTGGTTATGGCTTTGAGTTCATCCTTTTCTGCACATTAGGTTGACTAAAGATGATTAAAAATAATAATAATAAAAATAAACAGAGCGTGAGTCCAACATCATGGGAACAGCGGGGATTTAAAAACAGTGACGCCCTTCGTCTTCACACACATCCCATTGAACCATTTTTCATCCAAACATCATAGAGGTTCATTCTACCTGCATATATGAAAAAAACTTTATTATGATATAGTATCTGTGTGAAATGTAACATGTAAGTGGCTGAGGGTGATTCATAAAGTGTTCATGCCATGGTGGACGAGGGTGGGGGAGAATCCAGGTTGTCTCAGGCCCAGAGTGATGGATTGCTCCTCTGTGTGAATGCAAAGCAAGGCACATTAACATTTATTCTGTTTAAAATAAAAAAAACATGCAGTGAGATTTCCATAAATGCAATCATGTCACAGACCATAGATGCTAGCTCTGCGTCCAGATCGCTGGAGTCAGCAAAAAATGAAAGAAATGCCAGTATGAGCAAACACACTGTGTTCTTATCAGCAGGAGCAAAGTTCTGGTGTACATGTGGCCAACACACAGCCCTGATCCGACGTTGTCACGGGTTACCTCGACCCAAGTGACGGATCAACGTCGTGATATTAGCACTTTGTGAGCTAAGATGGAAACAGCCTCAGAAACTGAAAAAAGTCGCCTCAGAAATCGGGTTTTTAACTGCATGTGTGTAAATATCTAAATATTCACCTCAAAATCTAACATAGTGAGACACAAATCTAACATAGTGAGACACATGAAAGACAGCACCGTATTTACCTTGCACAGCCAGACTTTTATTTTGAAATAGTCCCAGAGTTACAGCAGTTTTACTTAAACACGTAAATGCTCCTAGGACGTAATCAACCAAAGAAATTCTTGGTCGACTGAAGCCCTGAAATTTCAACTCCAAAACGACTAGTCCATGATATCAGCACAAGAACTGTTGAGGAATATTTCGATGATTTGTCTCATGTCCTCACACAGAGCGAGACTGAACGTAGGACCTCAGCTTCACGGCCGTTGTTGTGCGAGATATAAAACCAATCAATGATTATTGGACTAAAACATTGAACTATGCTAATTCTGATATGATCATGTACTCAAAACAGACAGAGCAACATAACGAAGACAAGTTAGCTTAGCGTTTTTATATGATATGTTTGTAGTCGAGCTGTGATATGAAAACTGTTGCTGACAAACTTTGCATTTGACTTTATCCCCATCATCTATTTTTGTAAAACGCTGTGACACTCCCTCCTCCACATAATGTCCCCTCCCCTTCTCTAGAGGAGCTGATGAAGACTTCATTCATGGCCCTAAAACACCTGATTGTGTTTTCCGTTCCTTTCCTTTGTAGTAGCATTGTTTGTGTCACGTGAGCCACTGCAAAGACCACACACACACTGAGCCATTACATGCCTGAAGACATCTGAGGACACTTTATTGAATGTTCTCCTGAGACACATGTGCACTAATGTAAATGAGGTTTCTTTAATCTGACAATTATCCTCTCGGCACGGGCTGAGTAATTCATCATCATGGTATTTAGAGGTAAATGTCCATCTTTGGATTATTAAAACCTCTATTACCTGCTTCACCGTGGGCTACAGAGAGCTGAGCAGCCATCTGTGCCCCACCGTCTGCTGCTAATCTGCACCAAGAGAGGGGGATTAGTAAAGAGGCAAAAGAGAGAAAACATGGGAAGACGGGGACGAGTGTTTCCAGTGTTCAACAGTATGGCTGAATGTAGTGCAGAGTCTGCTTTTTGGGGCCTAGTGACATTATCAAACGGACTGACATTTCAAGCATTTGCAGTGCTCAGCGAGTCCAAACGTGGTATTAGTGAACCATGGACCTCCTGCAGCAAGCCATGCATGTCCATTTCATTACAAGTAAAGAAATGAGATCTAACAGCCTCGGCTCCCCAGACCTTTACAAGGCAGACAATACAATCTGAAGAGCAGGTACTTTCCTCCAAACAGGTCGTTGCTCTGCACAGACAGCAAGAGTCTGAGTGCACGAGGCGTGTTTTCAAGTGTGGCCACTGAAAAATTGATTTGGGTCAGAATGCTTAAAGAAAGAGTTGAGGGTTTGGGTTTTTTTAAGTGTGCTTCTAAAGTCAGGACCTTTTTTGCCTCTGTGCCATGAAACCAGCCTGAGACATGGTCTTTCACTCATGGTGAGAAAAAACACTTTTGATGCTGTTTTCCATTTACATCAGAACTTGGAAGTGGGAGTGACTTGAGCCCCAATCTCACTGTGTGAGACAAAAAACTTGTAGCAACATGTCCACTGGGTTAGTTGTTAAACAATACCATCTTTACAACTTTACTGTGAAACAAACATGCAACTGTGTTTATATGGTAGCAGCCATTTTGGAATACCTACAGAGTTAGTGAGGCTACTTCGAGTTTCCAAGTTGGAAATCTGAGTTCAGGAACACCCCTTGACCTCAGAAATTCCCAATTCCGACTACAAATAGAATGCACAAAGATACCCTGCTACATTTCCCAAATACCTCCATTAATGCGGCAACCACTTGACGGAGGATTGTTACACAAACTTGGGGCGATATAAAGCAGGACACAGCACCAAACTTCACCCACAGGAAGGAGCAGTGCCAACTATACGTATATTACAATATTTGTGTGTTTGTTCTGTCGTTTAGCATTAGCGATAGTTGGCTACATGCTAAGCTTTGTGTGTTTATCATCTCGGTAACGACAACGTTATCCAAGCTACATCCAAACTATAGGCCCCTCCCTCTACAGCTACAACACTGTCAGAATATTAATTGCTGCCTCCATCAGTCAGGTCAAATGTGTTCTTTTGAGAATTTGGTGTTTGATATCATTTGTTTGGATAAATAAAAGTGAGAAAAATGACTTAATGAGGCAGCAGCAGACCAGCAGTTTCTCTGTAGACTTTGATAAAGGAGAGTGAGTGATGGCAGGGTAACTTTTATTTTGGTGCCTTTGTTTCCTGTGTTGTGTGGTGTTCAGCTGATCTTCATTTCCACTCAAGCTCACATAAGTCTGGTCATTGACGGCCAAGTGTGTCGTGTGTTTGGAAACACTTGAGAAAATACAAGCATTGTGAAACTAATCTTGGCAAAATAGATGAAGCACAGTGAATGTGTCCCGCCCACATAACAACACAATCATGCAGCAAAGAAACTAGACAAAGAAACAAAAGCTAGAAATCCAGAAAAGAGCGAGACAAGTGACGTGAGTCACTGTGTGTGACGCTCAAACGCTGATATGAGGCTTCTAAAATGACACTGCTTTTGTTCTATAGTTAGCTCAATGCAGCGCCTGTTGTCAGATATCATGAGGATAAAACGGTGCTTGTGGCTGCAGCTGCTGTCACTCTGATGCTGCTTTCATTCTGGGACTTTACTTTTTAATTTGTCTCCGAGGCTCCGGCGTGAGACCGTTTAAAAGACCGGGTTTTTTAAGAGTTTCTAGATTTTATCTCAACCCAGTTTCTGACTTTTTTCAAGCTTGAAAAATTTTGTTTATCACAAAAAAAAGAAGAAGCAACGACCTCATCTGTCAATGGTGACAGCAAGGCCAGCAAATGAGAGAGAGACAGACAGACAGAGAGAGAGCGAGACAGTTAGAGAGGTGTTAAAATAGTATAATATAAAATATATAATATTATATAATATATAGACACTAAAACTAAAGTGAGAGGTGTCAGTTTGATCTAATCTAATGCTGGTACAATGTCATAATTATTATTATTATTATCATTATTAGTAGTATTATTATTGTTATCAATAATAACAGATCTTCTCTCTGTCTTTATTTGCTCTGAACCATGTGTGTGAACACTAATCTAGGTACAGAAATGCAGAAATGCAGAAACCAGGCCTAATTCCCTCTGTCCCACTCTAGACTCTCTGACTTGATTTTAGAAACGTGGGAGAACTTTGTAACCAATTTCCAAGGTTACAACCCTGAGAGAGCACAGATGTGTCTGTCCCCCGCACATCACCCTCATGTGGAGGATAAAGTGGTGAAAGATGAATGAATGAATGGATACCAGAAAGCAGAGAAATAGAGCTTTGCACCCATGTACTTGTCATTACGGTAACTCTCTGATAGAGAAGATGCATCAGCATGTCACATGTTTGTGACGTCAGCTTCAACGGTTGAAACATGTCTTCTAAGTGTATAATGTTCTACATGTACATAATAAATTCACCCTTTCAGTGTGTTGTAATATCTGTGGCTGCTAATGTGACTACTCATTTAGAAGTGAAGTGGCCTTATTTATCAGCGCGGTGACAGACAACATGTTTATTGTTGAAGTGCTGTGAAGAAAACATTAGCCTCTTTTCTGTTATACATGTGTTGCCCTGCTGTTTCTGTTGCTAATTCGCGATCATCTGCTCGAGTATAATACAGTATAGGGGCGTCGCAATCCGATATTGATATCGGATATCGGTCCGATATCAGCCGGATTATATCGGAGTGCCTCTAAAATCTCCGATATAAGCGCTCCGATACAACAGTCCATTCTGCTCCAGCAGCTCCCATTGTGATCACGTGGGCTCTGTGTGTTGATGCATGTAGATCACGTGATCACAACAACAGCGTGTGACAGACTCGACTCAGGTCGGGTCCATAAATAAAGTTTAACAAACCCAAAACCTGCAGATTCGAATGAGACCTGAACCTAACCCTTCAACTGGCCATTTGACAATTAGTTTTAAATTGTAAATGTTTAAATTGGTGCCGAGAAAGATCGAGCTTGATTTCATTCAATCCTGTCAGGTCAAAGTTCAAGCATCAGGGCAGCTACCTCTCAAACAGTTTAAGAAGAGGAACCGTGGCGTCTTAAAGTAAGTAATAAGAACCTCATGTGATCTGTTTAACATCAGAGAACCATGTGCCACACACAGACAGTGGAAACTATAATCAAGCTTGGATGACTTTGCTGTCCATCTCTTATCGTCTGGCTGACAAGTGTCTCTCACACATGCAACTATAACATTTCAAACAGAAAGTACTCGAGAGCGGCGTCAACTCTGCAAACCTAGGAACTGCTGACAGGTGGAAAAGCAGATGAACTGCATCTGTCACGTCGTCTACTCTGTGGACACTATTCAGTCGTCAGGGGTCAGGAGTCGTCCACCCATCAGCCCACCCCCAATCATCAACAATTAAACATTAAACAAGACAAGGGATTGCAAATGTTGAAACAGGAAGTGCCCTATAACCTCTGCTTACATTGAGTTCCACCACATTTCCTGAAACTTGGTGGGAAGATGTTATAGACTAAGACGAACAAAAAAGTCCACGGTAACCATGGTGTCCAGAGCCATGGACACCATCTGGTTTTGGTGTCCAGAGCTAGACACATCAAAATCAAAAGTGGATTCAAAAGTGAGGTCGGGGAATTGCTTTTCTTTAACGACTTTTTGTTCTCTAGACCGGCCCCCTCTTGACCACAATAGATGCTCATTGGCCCCCAGGTCATTTGAGTTTGACACCCCTTCAGTAGAGGAGGATCATCATCATTGTAAGATTCCTCTTCTACCCTCGAGAGGAACCATCCTCCAACCAAAATTGTGATTGATTGAGTTATTTTTTTTTAATAGATTGACAGCCCTTCACTTGGGTAGCCATACATACATGTAACCCTGCATACACTGTGTGTGTGTGTGTGGTTACAGTAATCACTGGTGCCATGATCAAGGTGTTTGTCGTCACAGGACGACGAGACACACTCCACTTCTGTGCTGATTCACTAGCAGAGGTTCTACTTTCAGCCATGAGAGCTTCACATCTCTCCCTGTCTCCGCCTTTCGCTGCTTGGCCTTGTGTGTCTGATTTAATGCGACCTGTAAAACCCTTGTGGAGCGCAGCCCACAGAAGAAGAGTGAAATGGAACGAAAAGTGTGTGTGTGTGTGTGTGTGTGTGTGTGTGTGTGTTTGAAAGCAGTTGAAATACAAATCTAATCATCAGATTATTCAACTATGTTCCGATGAATAAGTCAACACAGTCTGGTCCAAAATCAAGACTGTACTGAAATCCCTGAGACAATTACAGCTGTTATGTAATACTGAACACCTTTACTCTGCAGTTTGGTGACTAATGCATAAATTGGCATAATAATGTGGTGGTAAATGAGACCTGAAGGTGTAATGGCTTGGATGGGGTTGATGACAGAGATTAGTCTTAACAGCGAGACAGCTGTGGTCAGATCAGTACCGGTCAAGGATAAGCTCATCGTTAAATGCCACCACTGGTTTTCAGAATGTCCTGCATTGTCTTTTTAAATGATCCTAATGAGGATCCTCAAAGAGCAAGACCGTGTTATCTCCTCACTCAGTGACGTCGCCACCTCATCGCTCATGGTGCCCGACGTGAGACAAATCCATCAAACGTGTTTGACCCCCAGGCTGTGGTTTACAATTAAACACTTCAAGACTCTGCATGTGATTCATTCAGGAAATAAATGAGTAATGGAGAGTGACACCTGATAACAATTACAGTCAACAGTCAGAGAATAGTGAGGGGAAATGTGCCACGGCTACATGAGGCCCTGAAATTCACCCTGGAGCACTCTCTGTTATTATTATTCTAATGAAACATGATTCATGTATCACTTCAGGCTGTAATGTGTAATTCTTCTGTCTTCTGTTCATCTTTGTTTACACATACACAAGAAGAGAAGACCCCACGCCAGTATTCCTATTTGACTATCATAGAGTTGGAGATTATTCCGAAGTCTAAAATCTAAAATCGAGCTAATCAGGCTAGCATACATGGATAATGTGATGGACTATGAATGTTTAGTCAGACTAGAGTCGGACTTAGCGTTCTGCACATGCACCAAAACTCCCCGTCTTTGACCTGGAAGTAGAAGGAAATGCTGTATAAGCTGCAGTACTGCTGCCGGATATCGTCAGACGACACCGCAACAACAAGAGCCATGCTCAATCTAATGTGTATCACGATTGTACAGCAGGTCCGAAACACTCCGAACCACAGCACGATCCATCTCAACACTCAGGAAAGAGTTTTCCCCATAAAACAAAGAGAATCCCATAATAACCAGAGAGAGCGAGTTGACCGGGAAACAGAGTTTGTGTACTTTTGTTTACAATCGCAACTTTGTACAAGTTGATTCCGTCTTCTCAGCCATGAGTTCATCCACAGTTTTTTGCGTTTCCCAGCACAAAACATCGCACACGGTTATTAACTGACGACGCTGACAGTCTGCCTCCATGTCTGTTTATATTCTGAAGTCATGTGACTTCCTGTGAGATCCCAAATCCCAGGAATCTCCTCCCTGAAATGGTTTGATTAAACGCCAAGTGTGTGGTCCTGTAGACTGGATCGTCTAGTCTGTGCTTTCTCAGGATCTCACGTGGTCTGACACGTTTTTTAAAACCAAGTCAGATTTGAAAATCCTCTAATGTGGGGCAGGCATAAACCAACATTTAGACTATTGACACCTGTGACTCTGCACAGAGCAGATCATTAGCCGACTCAGCAGCCTGTCGGACAGGAAACTAGAGGATTACTTGGTTGATCCAAAAGAAGAAGTAGGAGAGTTACTCCTCTGTGATTAAAGACTGGAGCCTCCTGACATGCACAATAGCCCCATGACTCCTGAGACCCTGAACCTCCATAGATAAAGTGATGGAGCTCCTTCTTCCTCTATTCAGCTGTAATTTACTAGGCTTTTGGTGGTGAAACCATTTAACAACTCCCCTGTAGCCTCTGCACGCCCTCCTAACTGTATCACTCACAGAGCCGGAGAGACAAAAGAAGCCGAGCTTTTGCATTGATTTCAGTGCAGAAAAGAAACGGTCGCTCCAAGCGTCTCCACAGACAGCATTGCTGATGAAATGGAAATCCTTGCAGGACAAAATAAGGACAAAATAAGGAACAGATTGACTCACAGGATGATTTAGTGCTGACGTATATGGAAGTGCAAAAGGTTTACGCTCCCAAATCAGTTAGCACTGAATATGCACATAGTAATGCCTCACTTATATCTGTCAAGACGTGTCATTAATTCAGATGCAGCACGGGGAATTAATTGCAGTGTAAATGTTGATCAACAAGAGCCGCCACAGTCTCAGCGAGGCCATGAGTGAGCAATTCATCATCTGTTCCTCTGCAGCTCACTTCACTAATCAGGGCCAAGCCTCCTCACTGCTGCTGCTGCTGATGATGATGATGATACACAAGCATGATGTTGTGAACGCTGGAGAAAAATGAGGAGCAGCAGAAATTTCTTTGGTAGCTCAACTGAGCTCAGATTTATTTCCTTGCCACAGCAACAGCTAACCCCGGGGTCGAGGTGTCATCACCCAGTTTGTACCTGAAACTTGTTTTATTTGGTGTTATTATTTGTTTCTATTTGTTTTATTTTTATTTTATATGTGCAAAGTCTGACTACTGCTGGTATCAACTGGTCAGACTTTGTTTTACTTCATACTCAACAGTCACATGTTCTTACATCTTACATAGCACCACTTCCTTTCAACCTGGCTTTGAAAATAAAAGTCACTGACTTCTATAAAACCTTTGCCATACAACTTAACAATAAAAATAAACTGGACTATACTAAGAGAAAACAAAACCACTTCTTTACAGAAGGAGAACAAACATGACGTGACACTCGCACTAAGGCGACACAAACGGGACCTGACGTGAACTCTAGGAACATAAACAACACACTGACAAAAGGCAAAGGAACTGGGGACACTATATAGGGGAGAGGGAATCAAGGGCAGGTGTGAGTGATTAGTTAAGGATCACCAGGTGAAGTGCATGAGGAAACTACGAGACAGGAAGACATGACATTTACCAAAATAAAAGGGGAAGTGAAAATCAAACCCACACCAAAAGTGACATGAATTTAACGTGACTTAAAACCTAACTAATAAAATAATTAAACTAAGCAGAACAAAAACACTAACAGACTTGATGCTTCGTGACATGTAGAAATAAACAAATGTAATAATCCATATAAGCAACACATCTTTTTTTTTCAGCACTGTGTGTAATCACTTACTGCTGCTGCTGCTGCTGCTGCCTCACCATACTCTGCGGTCCTGTCTTTCTTGACCCTTCGCTCCATATTACTGGATGTTTATTTTGGAGTGCTGAGGAAGGACAGGACCACAGAGTATTTCCACGTCACTCTTCTGCTCACTCCCACTTTCCTCTTCTCTTTTAAGTAGGTGTCTCTGAGACCCTTCTACTCCCTCTAACAAATGTCCCCTGGATAAGATGATGTGAATTTACCTGACATGTCCCTACAGACAGACACATGCACACACATTTTGCACCTCTGTAATTCCAGCTTCTTCATGTGGACGTCAGCAGACTAACTGAAGCTTTGCATCTTGTTAGTATGAATGTTTATGATCTGCACAGTTGGAAGTAGTCTGGCTGACTTATTGAAAGAAAGAGGATTGGAAGAGACTGTGCATATAGTCAACTGCAATGGATGGAGTAAAACTAGCACTGGAAAGAACTGCAAAATAAAACAGGAAAGGAACAAGACAAGAGAGAAAAACAGCAACAAAGGAACTAGAAAACTCAAAGTTCATGAACACAAATGACAACTAAAAATTCAAACCAAATAAATTGAATCCAGGACCTTGGGTCAAAGTCCATGACAAAAAATAAAATCAGAGTGCTCTGTTAGCATTTAATTCTCCTCCTCTAGTGAACTTCATCCTTGCAGACTGTGAGTGACCGTGCCTCCAAAAGTCTCTCTCCCTCATCACTCCCTTCAAGAGCCCAGTGTGGGAGTCCAGCACTTTAATGTACATCATTCCTGACTAAAATTCCAGGCTATTTTCCTCCAAGCACTGGAGGTGCACCACACCTTTGTACCGCACGCAAGATATCACTGAGTTTAGATTTTAGAATGCCAAATAAAACCTAGTGAATAATGTTAAAAGGTCATAACATCATCCTCCGCAACATCTGTCAGGGAGCCAGTGACATCATAGCCCCAGACAATGAGCCCATGCATGAGAAAGAACGAGAAAGACAAAGAAATGCAGTTTTAAAAAGCGATTCAGAGAATTATTTCACCAATTCAAATATTGTCCTTTTTTTTCTCCTTTTAAAAATCAGAATAAGAATGTGATATCCTCTGATTCACATCTTTTTAATAACATATTATCTCAAATCACTGCTCTCTCTCCCTCCCTCTCCCTCTCTCCCTCCCTCTCTTGCTGCTAAGGTTACGGTTGGTGTTGGCCGCTGTCGTCATCCTCTTCCTCGTAGTTGATCTGAGGCGACAGTGACAGAACTAAAAAGAACAAACCACGACCAAGTTCTTGCCACTCCCTTCTTCCTCTGACCCTGCACGCTTGCGATGTTGAAACAGAGGAATCAAACTTGGCAGCCAATAATAACAAGAGTGAAAAATAAAGAGTAATTATTAATGCCAGGGATCAAAAATAATTTTAAATGCAGTGAACAAAATGATATACTGTAGGTACTTTATATTTTTTTTTTCTTTTGATCATCCTACTGTTTTTCACCTGCTATGGAGTGACTGTGTCTCCAAAAGAGAACTGATCAGAAACAAAAACAGCGGCACATTCATCAATAGTTTTAACACAGAGGCTCAGTTTACACATGGACCACATTACAATATTTAGGTATAACCTAGAATAGCTTTTTGCTCTCAGATTGCTTCTCCTTTCTGTGAGTTGTTGTCCTGCACTTGGTGCCAACATTGCATGTGTTTTCCTTGAATGTCATGTCAGCAAATCTTAGTAAATAAATCTAAATTTAGTTTAGTTTCACTTTGGCTGCAAAGCCTTGAGGGGAAAAAAAGCTCTGAAACTGGCAGCAACTCCAGAGATAACGGTCTCATCGCCCATTGAAAGTAATGGCTTTATCTTGCTCTCGCCCAGTTGCTCAAATGCACCGGGGAGGACAAACACTCAGATATGAATATTTGGCCGAGCTCTTTTCCTGCTGCTTTTGCATCAAAGCTGCCGGACGCTCAGTTATGTTGTCACACAGTCACACAACAGCCATGTTGACCAGGACTGCTCTCGGTCTATATCCATACTTCTAACTTTTGATTTGAAAATGACATTCTAAGACAAAAACAATCTGTGTTCAGAGGAACATTTGTCCAAACAGTAAATCACATGACAGGGACATTCAGGGACACTGGACAGAAGCAGATTCTCTCATCTATAAGAAGAAGAAACACCAATCAGAGAAGGGATCTATTATTGGACCGACAAACAAGGTAAAACCAAACCAGAAGCTCATTTCCATGCACTAAGTCAAGCTATGATTGTAGCTTGAATGTCTTTCAATTGGAATACTGCCCTTAGTATAAAAACACTAGTGGGGAATTGATTTACACCCCCTTTCAGACGGTTTCTGATTCAGCTGGTGGCTAGTTGTTAGCATGTCAACAACAAATCACTACATTTCAAATGCAAGGTAATAAGATATTTTCCAGATTTACAGAATCCAAGGGAACTAATGTCACCAGCAAGTTGTGTAGCTACGCTAACCACGACAGGTGTTGACGTCGTTTTGCTGCAGAAAAGCACAATAACCACAATAGCAACGTAAAGGACTCATTGGAAGGCAACGGAAACGCAACAATCCACACAATATCACAGAACAAGAAATTGATGACTGATAAATCAAATCTTAAAAAAGTATTTTCAACAGAGCTGCACTCCGTCCTACACACTTGACCTTTGATAATGCATTACACTGAGGAATGGAAACTGGAATGGCCACGCAATGACAAGAAGAATGTATGGAGCGGTAAAGGAGAGTGAGAGTGAGACGGGTAAACAGAAGACGCTCAAGCTTCCAAACCAACTTGCAGCGAGGCTAATAATTCTTGTGTAAATCAAGGGCAAACCCTGTGGAGATGGATCACATCACTGTTTCCTCATTAGACGAAGGGGAGTTCAGTTAACAGTTTATTATAGTCAGTGCCAAACACACAATTTACAGCAGCAGTAGGCGGGATCACTAAAAATAATAGATGCTTTAGTTTCATCCACAGGATGTTAACTTTTAGACACACTTTTCTCTTCACCCTCAAACACTTACCAGCTTTTAGACATTAAGCGTTAGGTTCATCCATAACCACACATACACCACAGATCCATCGACGCAACAGGAGCAAATAAACAAGCCATGACACGGCTGTGGTACGGACAGTTGGTAACAGTCTTTATTAGAACATGGCAAACTGCAGCATGTACATGTGGAGAGACAACTAAATGGGAAGCAGAGCAGACAGTCCGGGCAACAGGGAGACACAGAGACACTGAGGCAGAAACAGAAGGCTGAGGTGAGATCCAGGGTCCAGGGTTCAGGGTCCAGGGTCAGGGTCAGGGTCAGGGTTCAGGGTTCAGACAGAGGCAATCACACCTCAGTCTGGAAATAAACGCTGGAGAGTCAGAGTGAGAGAGGAGCTGGAGTATAGGACGGCTGATTGCAGGAAATGAGGAGCAGCTGCGATCACAGGTGAGTCGTGTTGGCTTGATGAGGAGGTGTGTCTTGGCAGGTAGAGTGGGGTGGAGTCAGGCGAGGGGAGAACTGCTGACAACCCAGTTCCAAAGACCACAGTTCCTCCCAAGAAGGGGGAGGAGAGTATATAAAAGTCAATCAGAAAATAGTTATCACTTTCTTTGGCAATAATCAAAAGGACAATTAAGATCTAAAGTATAAAGTAATCCATAAAGTAGAACCTGTGGTATATATTCCAGTATATAGTACCATGGGTTTAAAGGCAACTTAACATTAAAATTACTTCCGTTTTCCCACGAGGGCCAGAAATAAACAGTAAACAAAAAAAGTGGAGAAGGCTGTGGAATAAGAACCACATCCTGGGAGTAAATACACAAGTTAAAATAGCAGCAGGGCTTTTAGTGCATCAGTGCTTGATAAAGAGAGTGGCCTTCTCTCATCAACTTGATATTAGAGTATGTTTAAGGGGAGGAGAAGCTCCATGTACAGTGTCATTACTGAGAGAGAGAGTCTCTGAAAGGACTCGCAGTCTCTCTGCACTCTGTGTGCACCGAGGCACAGGGACCGCTAACGCTGCTGTGTGTCAACACAATACTGGAGAAAGAGAGGGAGGGGCTCACGGAGCAAAGACGACGCCCGCCCGCGTGGTTTCCTGTTCTGTTGACGATCAGTTACAGTATAATATTACTTCAGGAAAGACAAGAGTGAGAGGGGAGGAGGTGGGAAATGAGATAACCAACACAAATCAATAACAAGAGAGCAAGATGAATAGCATTTCCAATCCAAAGCCTCCCAGTGTGATTCTGCTGTAATCCAAGGTGTTGGACACAGGAATGCTCGCGCAGTAGCAGGTGCTGTGATTCTGTCTCTCTCTCGCTCTGCTCATATTCCTCAGGGACACTGTACACAGACATTTATTAATCTCTATCTCCTTTCCTGACTCTGCTTGTCTCCACCCCCCCGCTCTGTACTTACAGTAACAACTCGCTTCCTTTACCAGGGAACACAAGATGGTTTTATTTTCTGCGTCACATTATATCCTTTAAAAATAAACATTACTTTTGTCGAGCTGGCGCCCGTAGAGCAAAGGGACTGTTGCAGTGACCTGGGTTTGACTCCACCCGCAGCCATTTTATACATGTTCTCCCCCCTCTCTCGCTCACTCCCCCTTTCATGCTTCACTGTCCTCTCCATTGAAAGCCCGAAAAACAACTCCTTTCCTATGCCTATGGTATGATATGATAGACTGGACTTATTTCATGAAATACACGTTCAGTAGAAGTATTTCATCAGTAAATATTGATATACAACTGTGTCTCTGAACTGTGTTTGCTCAAATATCTAAAGCCAGACTCTGGTTGTGTCAGGTAGTTATTGCATGGGTTCCAGGCTCAGGGGTGAATGTTCTCGACTGTGGGGAAGTCAGTGGTCTAGGGGTTAACTAGTTAACCAGAGAGTACGTGTAAACAACAGCAGTGAAGGTTTTTCTCTCTTGAAAATGTGTTTTGACTCTTCAGAAAGTGTTGTCGTCAGACAGATGGTTCATCCAATCACCTGCCAAGTTTATTTGGTCCTTTTAATCAAAGCATCTGCCCTTTTTCAAACAGTTTCCAACAAAGCTTTTCCAGATGGTTCTGTGTAACTAAGCTTTATTAACTATGAGAAGTTTGATTGGCAAGTCACTAACAATTATTAATTTAATCATCAAAAACACCTTGATTGAAATTGTGTCTAATTAGAAAGATGGTGGAGTCGCCCTTTACTGAGTCACGTGTACAAATGAAAAGAAAAAAATTTAACCACTGGTTCAGATTGTGCTGATGATGGACAGGTAACCACAGGACACCAGAATATAGCACACAACTTGTTTCAAGGCTGTGAGTTTGTATTTTTAACAGTCACACAAAAAAGAGCACAGCTCACTTTGTCACCTGCATTTTACATACTTTACATACACACATCTGACAAAATATAGATGTCGGACATGGACACAGTGTCGAGGCTCACTGCAGCTTTAATGAGCTTGGATAGAAATATGCTCAAATGAGAAAGATGTTTATCAGACATTTGCATCTTAGTGTCAGTGCATGTTTATTATTTAATACCTTTATCAAGATTCTGTGACCTTGGCTGCAGGATCCAGATCCAGTTTCAAAGCTATTAGTATTGTTATCATACATATCATCACCATTATTATTATTATTATAATATAATTAAAAGTCAAGTTAGTATAGTTTTTATCAACAGTCTCTGCTGCTGCTTTTATAAATGACACTGTAGTTATGTAGTCACATGTCATCATTGTATCCAAACCTATAACTTGATAGAATTGTTGTAGTTCTGCTCCTGGACTCTTTCTTCTGTCTCTACCTCATCTCCCTCTTGTCCTTTCTCTCCCCCCTTTCGCTCCTCTGTCCCCCATGTTCCTTTCACCCCAACCGGTCGAGGCAGATGCTGCACATCTTTGAGTCTGGTTCTGTCAGAGTATATTGAAAGTGATTAGCTCCGATCTGCGTGGGGCCAAATTCACATCGTTACAGGCCACACCCCAGAAAAACAAATAGTCTAAACAAAGTATTATTGTTCCCATCCTTGATTTCTTTGTACTGTGTTTTGAGGTTTATTTTCCGCTGGCACTGAAGCCTCGTTCTCCAAAACCCCGGCTCCTTCATCCCACGCATTATGTCCTGATGTATGGATTTATTTTGGTATGTCCCTTCTAATTTCTTCTGAACAGACATATCCCCCCAGATTAATCTACTTGTCCACCACCTTGTCTTCCAGGCTGTAATCCCATTTTTTAAACTAGTGTCTTCCATTGTGTCAATCATGTAACTCATCTCCAGTGAACGTCTGTCTCTCTGGATCCACGTTGTTGTTGTTGTTGTTGTTGTCATTTGTGTCTCGCTGCGAGTGGCGCATAAGACACTTTGAAATCTTATCTGAGCGTTCAGATCGCATTCAAAAACACCTCCATGTGTGGTTTGAATCAACTTTGGAAAAATTGCATCTCTCTCTTTGTTTTTTTTATCCGTCCAGTTTGACAAAAAAATCAAGCTAGACAGTCTGGATACAAAAAAACAATAAACAATACATATATATACCAATTTCAGTGGTGGGCTGTTAGTGAGGTAAACAAAATCATGGCTTGATTTACAAATATACTCCTCATTTTATCCAAACAAAAACAGCTCAATATGTTTTAAGTGTCTGAGCTGAAATTCTGCACAGGAATAACAAGAATCCACTGATTGTCAGACATGAGAATGCCAAAATCTCTTTCCCGTTCTGCTTTAATCTTGAGCAGAGCTGGATATGAGTGAGCAGATTGTCTGTTTGTTACATTGTGGAGAATCTGGCGGATAAAAGTATTTCATTTGTTGAATTAGAAAGTGATGAAGAACTTCTGGGTAAATGGACTTCAACAGCATGTTGCAAATGCAATGTTTTTGGACTAATTATTTCCAAAAGTCTCCACATTTCTGAGGTTGTATTGACTGATATCGGCCATTTTGATCATTACTGTGTTTTCTTTAAAATGGCCTCCAATTCGGACACCATCAGAAAACAAACAGAGATGTACTATCAATAAAAAAACACCTGAACATCACAGTATTCAGCCCAGGGTTTTACAGATCGACTCCAAGCAGCTGAAATACTCCAAAAACACTCCTCCTTCCCCCGTCTCCTTCTTGTGATCCTCCCCTGACTTTTCTCCGTCTGTCTTCCTCACCCCTGGCCAGCCGTCTCAGCTCTGCTCATCACAACAGTCAAACGTTCACAACGAGCAAACTGGGAAACTGGGAAACTGAACAATCTGGATTCTGTAGTTGCACCCTAAGTTTATTCTTCTCAAAAGAAGAAAAGAAAGTGGAGTTGTTTTTCTTTGGCGGCAAAAATGAACTTTTCTGCTTGAACTTGGTTACTTTTGTAACTTCACTTAACAACAATAACACCCTCTTCTTCCACTCTCTATGTTATAGGTGATGCATGTAAGAAATGTATAGAATTAAGACATGACACAATAAGCAAACTGATCATGATGTACCATGATATAACCATGGTATTCACATTTTGTGCGGACCAAAACCTTTGTTGATGATGAACACACACAGAGGTGAAAACACACACAAGTCCCAAAACACACACACAGGTGAAAACACACACAAGTCCCAAAACACACATAGAAAAAACACACACAAGTCCCAAAACACACAGAGGTGAAAACACACACAAGTCCCAAAACACACACAAGTCCCAAAACACACAAAAAACACACACAAGTCCCAAAACACACACAGAGGTGAAAACACACACAAGTCCCACACACAAAAACACACACAAGTCCCAAAACACACACAAGTCCCAAAACACACACAGAGGTGAAAACACACACAAGTCCCAAACACACACAGAGGTGAAAACACACACAAGTCCCAAAACACACACACAGGTGAAAACACACACAGAGGCGAAAACACACACGGAGGCGAAAACACATACACGTCCCAAAACACACACAGAAGTAAGATTCTTACTTCATTAAAAGACCAGCTGTTACTATACTCGGGGACTAAGTATATTATATATATTATACTATATATAGTTATAATATTCAACATGTTGAATGACAACAAACATAAAAATGCCTTGGTGCCATTATCAAAAACCTCTGAACCAGTGGAAAAGAAAAGCGAACTGGATTAGATGAATTAAAACATAGATGGTGTAAAGTAGAGACAACGTTGACGACACAACTCTCTCCTTCACTTTGTCAGCGGGTGTATAAAACATTTATACCGCTCCTCTTATCATGGGAAAATTCTAACACTAATATTTTCTTTATGTCATGTTTGGAACTTACTGCCTAAGACTAACCTCACAAACACTTGTGCCTAGTTGAGTTGAAAAGTACAGGTGTGTTCAAACAGTTCCTTTGGGTCATATTCAGGAGTTGGCCAAAATGACCCATAGTTCTGTTCCAGTTGGAGGACAGGTTGCTTTCCCAAGGCATTTCTCATTTGGACAGTATTCTTTATTTCTGTTTTCACTGTTTCCTGTATTCACTTGTACTTCTCCCTGGTGAGCATGCATCTGATCATTTCCACCTCCTTAGTGTATTTAGTCTGGTTGATTCTGTTCAATTCATCTTTAAATGCTTGATAGCTTGACTTACTTGTCATTTTCAGGCTCTGATCAAATTAAACTTATTTCCTGAAAGGTATAAGGCAGGATCTTTTTCATGTTATTGATTTGTAGTTCCAGAGTAGTATTTCCGTCTCTGCCGCTCAATTACTTCTTGTCTTCTGAGTTTTGAGTTTTTGTGCAAGAAGTCATAACACCTGTGCAGTCTCATCTCCATATTTAAGAAATGACCACTTAAAAAACTGTCTGTGAAGGTTCTCAGTCATCCAGGTCATAGTCACCTTCAGTAGTTCGCTGAGTGTTGAAGATGTTTCATCTCTCACCTAAGAGGCTTCTTCAGATCTGTCCAACTGGTGGAAAAATAAGACTGGAAACCTCACTAGAGAGTTAAGTTAGACAATGCAGATTGTTCAACCCTCTGACCTATTTTCAAGTTGTTATTTTCAACTACTGACCATCATCCACCTGGGTTCAGTTAGTGTCAAGTCAGTACAGTTCTCAGCTCTCCTAACAACTGCTTTGCTGCAAAGCATTCTAAAAAAAGTCAGAAAATAAAGCAGATGACGAGATCACCCTGAGGTCATTTGTCGGATAGGAAACTAATCAATCATGACTCCCAACGAAGTTAAATTGTTCCATATTGATAGGTTAGTATGTCACATTTCTGACAAGGGGAAGGTTCCCTGTTGATGTGTCACACCTGTACTCACTGTGACATTTACTATTTATGCAGAACACCCTGCTTGCCAAGATGCAATCTCCTGGGTATTATTAAATTGGCTCTGGGTAGCACTGCATATTTATCCCCTCACAGTTCGGGAAGGCTGTCACAGGTAGTGTCGTTCAGGTGATGATTTAAAGGCATTCCAGACTCACCTCTCACGGCACTGAATATGTAAAAAGCCCCAACATAAAGAAACCAGGTGAATGAACCGCTCCGTTTGGTGAGAATGACGACCAGGGTCATATACTGCCATTGTATGTTTCACACAGATGTGTGAGCTCATGTTCCTGAGCCAACATGACACGACTTCTTATTTTGGTGTAAATGAGGAACATAGGGTGATGGAATCGTTATGGCACAGTGAGTAACCCCTTAATAAGGTTTTAAAAGAAAAAGCACCTGGTAAAGGCTACATCTCATAGTCTCAACAACCATTATACACCAGGGTGTCTCCATAATAGCATACCATAACAACTCTTCATGAATGTTGATACTGAAGGTCTTAGGAAGGCTGCTCGCAAAGTGCACTGTCAAGCAGAGCTACGACTGTAGCTCGCTAAATGGACTACTGTCTTTGTCCCAGCACTAGTGGTATGAGGTGGATTCCCGTTTAACTGGCGACTAGTTGTTAGTATGTCAACGGCCATGCTCTTCCTGCCATCCATGAACTGTAAAATGCTCAGTTGACAGAGCGTTAACTCAGTCTCTTTGTCAGACAAAAAAGTTATCTGCCTGGATGTTGCTGGTTGTTCCATGTTTCCCCTTTACAAAAGCCATGTAGCATGCTGGCGGTCGAGTGCTGGTGGCCTGGCCTTGCTGGCGCACATGGTCCAGTGAACATATAACCCTCAGCAAAACCATCTCCCTCTGGGTGTGTAGCAGTCAGTCATGTGAGGTCCAGTATGCTATATTACTGTATTTCAAGGGAGAGTATAATTAGCAGCGAGCACCATCTGTGTCAATCAAGTCATCATCAGCCTTCTCCGTGCCTTCTTTTCCTCTTGCTGCTGAACCATCTTCTGTGGCTTTATCCTTCACATAAGACTCACGGGGGAGCAGGAGCTAATCCCGGCTGACATGGAGTGAAAGACTGTCACAGGGGCCAACATACTGTATATAGATAAACAACCATGTACTTACATCTACACTGAATTTACAGTGTTTGATTAACCATGTTAATCATGCCTGTTTGTGGACTGTGGGAGCTGGAATACCCAGAGAGAGCCTGCTGTGAGGCAACAATGTTTGCCACTTTACCACCCTATATAACTTGATATAAAATACACTATATGGACAAAAGTATTTGGCCACACCTGTTTGAATTGAATTCAGGTGTTTCAATCAGGCTTTGGGCTCTAGGCCCTTCATCTCCAATGAAGGACAATCTTAACGCTTCAGCATACCAAGACATTTTGGACGATGCTATGCTTCCAACTTTGAGGAAGTCCTTTTCTATTCCAACTTGACTGGCCCCACACAGAGCCCTGACCTCAACCCAATCGAGCACCTTTAAGATGAACAGGAACAGAGATTGTGAGCCAGGTCTTCTCGTCCAACATCAGTGCCTGACATCATGATTGGAATGAAATGGGATGGATGCGCACAAATTGCCATGGAAACAGTGTAAAATTGGAAAGGAAAGTCTTCCAACAAGTCTAGAAGCTGTTGTAGCTGCAAAAGAGGGACAGACTCCATATTGAAGTCATGTATATAGGTCATTACAGTCCGTGTTGGTGGAATGGTCAGGCGTCCAAATATGTGTGTCCATAGAGTGTTTATAAAACTGTTTTTCCATACAAAGTGTGTAACCTTTTACCAATAAATGGCAGCAACATTAAAAAGATAGCAGAACTGTTCTGCGAGACCAGGCTACAACCTTGTGCTCTTTTGTTGACACCCTCTAATTTGGCCTGAAAGGTAACTGGGCGGGTGATGGATGTCTTACTCTTTTATTATGTTGATTCAGCCAGGGGATCTTATACCATCTGTCAAGATTTGTTTTTGTAATCCTCCATCATGGGCACTTTAAGTAGTAACAATCCCTTTTAATGGCTTTAATCGATGGCTGTGAGCAGCTGCCAAAGTCATATTGTTGCAGACATTTCTCATGTGATATTTATCACTAAAATATGCGTATACAGTACCTTTAAGAGGCATTTATCACTTAGTGAGCCTTTTGGGTTTTACTGGTTCGCAATGTAAAATTAAAGTAGATTTAATGTGTTTTTCCACACCGATCAACAGAAGACTCGACACAGATTTTTATTAATAGGCCTTTTTCCCAGAGCAGCCATTCTGACATCGTTCTCCAGAGAAACCACAGGAGTTTCTGTGCAATCAAAAATGGGGTTCCCGAATCCTGTTACAGCAGCAAATAAGCACTTGTAATCAACATTAGTGATCCGTTTTTATTTGACCTGAATATCAATTTTAATTCACAGGCTGTAACTGTTTTACTCAACACTGACGACAACTGACTCGCATACCAATGTCATTGTGCTCCTAACAGAAAAGTATTGAATTGAATGGGATGAGGTGTGCAGCACAGGGAATCAGAAACAGATGACAGTGTCCAGTTTCCATGAGTGTGGAAAATGAAGGCTGCTCACTGTCCCTCGGGAGGTGAGAGTCACTGTTGCATCTGATAGCCAACAGAGATTAGCATAGCAACAGGTTCCTCTCCAGGTCAGTCTGTGTCTGTCCTCTGGGACAGTAACTTGTGACAGACAAGGGCTCCATTGAAGGGGCATAAGTTGTTGTTTTTTTACTTGTTGGTTTCTGAAATGTCAGTAAGACGCATGGTCCTGCCAGCTACTATGATTGAGGGTGGAACCCATCTCTGGCTTTTTGTGTAAATGAGCTGAATTTATTTCTTTCCCCCATCTGACTTGTGTCATTTCAAAGATGGACAGCCAACTGACCTCCTGCATAAACTCTCTGTAAAGGAGGGGAGGGTGGTGTCATTGGAGGGGAGGATAAGCACTGTCAAGGTCAAGTGCTCCTCTCCATCTTATCTGGCAGAGTTCAGGCACATTATTTTTTTTCTGTCCTTGTAGTAGCTGAATGGCTGGAATGTCCTTCGTGCATGGTGGACTCAAAGACTCACATATGGGCAGGCAGAGGACTAATAGGAGGCTGTTTAGTTTCAGTAAAGTGACACTTTACTCACTGTGTCCCTCCTCTCCGACATTAATCTCATCAGGACATGGCAGATAGAGAGGAATATTCATGGATGGACCATAATATACCCATAAGAGGCAGACACCCAAGAGCATCTTCTTTGTCATCTTTTAACTAACCTTTGGCTGAGGATACTCATCATGGCTGCTATGTTTTGATTGTTGTAACTTGACTCAGTAACTCAGCAAACTGATGATTCACAGCTCCTTTATTTCCCTGATGAAACACTGAAACTAATGCACGATATACACCAGTCTGGTAAACACCTTAACATCATCCAAACAAAATGAATTATCAAACATTGAAACCCTGCAACAAACAAGGACAGCAGATCAGTTCCATAGTGTAGATGTATTTGCAAATTTGATTCCAAAGGGTCCTGGGTCTGTCTTTGTCACTGTCCTCACTGCTTATATGGGTGTCATGATTGCCTGCAGGACCTACAGTAGGTGTTCCCAGGCCAGCCAAGAGATATAATTTCTCCAGCATGTCCTGGGTCTGTTCCAGGTCCTTCTTCCAGGTGGGCGCCCTATCTAAACCAGACACCCTGGGGAGGGAACCCATTTCAGCTGCTTGAATAGAGTAGAACAGGGTCTTTTGTCATTTTACAGGTACAACGAAAGTAGGGGGGGGGTTGGGCACCATGCACCACAAAGACAATGACAAACAACACAAGCAACGTCTCAGACAAGACGCTGCGACTGTTGGGGGGGGGCATGGGAGTCTGTGCGAGTGTGTGTGTGTGTGTGTGTGTGTGTGTTGGCAGTTGGTATGGCCCAGGAGAAAAAGCTGTCGGACAGTCTGCTGGTGTGGGACTTGATTGACCTGTAGTGCCTCTCAGAGGGCAACAGGTCAAACAGGGGGTGGTCAGGGTTGAGGGGTTTCTTGATTTTCCTAAGGCAGCAGGATGTGGCGATTTGATCCAGGTCGAGCAGAGAGCAGCCGATGATCTGATGTTTCTGATCCTGTCCTCATCTGTGGAGCCTGTGTACCACACACTCAGACAGTATGTCAGTACGCTCTCCACAGAGGACTGATAGAAGGCCAGCAGCAGCTGTGTGTCCAGGTTGTTCTTCCTTAGGACACGCAGGAGCCACTCCTGAGCCTTCTTCACCAGGGCCCTGGTGTCGAACGTCCAGGAGTGGTCAGCGGAAATGTGGGTGGCCAGAAACCGGAAGGTGGTGACAGTTTGACACCGGTTCTCCATTTATGAGGAGGGGGGTGTGGTTGTCGTTGGCTCACCTACACTAAAGTCCACATTGCAGACCAGTCCAACCACGGTGGTGTCGTCCGCATATTTTATAATGTGGTTGATTGGGTAGGTCGGAAAAAAGAAACTGAAAACATTTTGACCTGCTTCTGTCACGGAAATGAATCAGGAACATACCAGTGAATATACGCCCCTCACCCCTCACACACATTTTCCACTTCCACAGCTGGGCAGTACCTCCCCGCTGGTTTCCACTGTGTCGATCAAACCATAATATGAAGACAGAGATCCTTACAGACACAGCCTGTCCCCCAGATGCTTAATTACAGCAGGTTCCACTAACATATGGCTCAGTCACCATGTCTGTTCTCCACATGAACAGAGCAGAGGCCCACATCCCATATGTATGCCACTTTAATCCAGAGTGAACCTCACACTGAGGAGAGGAAACGTGGTTTCATGGAATCTCTCACATCTCAGCACGGTGAGGTGAAAAAACAGAATAACATAATGTTTTAATTTTCTTTACTTTTGTACGACCAACCACATTTTCAGTCCAGAGAAAAATAACCTGGCCTCCTAAAAACAGAAAATGGGGGTTCTTTCCTACTTTCCTAGTAGGTAAATTGGACACTCTAAATTGACCGTGAATGGTTGTTTGTCTCTATGCCTTGTGATGGAACTTAACTTACCCACAAATATCTGTCACCATAATCATCAGTTTGGTTGTAAACACTTAGATTCTGGTTTTGGTTTGTAGGAAGGGCAGAGTGCAGATTAAGGAGGGTTTTCATATGTAACCAGTGAGCCACATTTCTTAGATACTGGAGCACATGGAGTGGTTGCTGTGGTACCAGGTAACCCAACCCTCTCATTGGCCTGTTTCTATAGAACAGCTGGTAGCCTCTGTTCAGCCTGTCATATTCTAGTGGCTGTTATCTGTTTACTCCTATAATTTTATGTTTATAATCATTTCTTTTTGATTTCATTATTGTATTCCATAAACATTCTCACCTTTATATTGTAAGTGCAGTGTTTCACATAGTCCAGGCTCCTATGAGCCGTCCATCCATGAGAGACTGCAACTCATACGTCCTCATACACATATAATCTGTCTAATGACCGTAAACATATTTAATCTGAATTAGGATGTTGTACACTCCGGTCGCCAGGTTTCAGCTCTCAGCTGAGCGGCCAACCAATACTTTTACCGTGCCGATGTATCTGAATTGGATAATCTTAATTTATTGTACTTAAGGGTGATGCATTTCATTTCCCAAACAATTAATGTGTTGTTTTAATTCAAGGGTTATTTATTTTATTAGAAAAACCATATTTATTTAAAATATTATTATTTAACATATCTTAATTTGAACATTGCTGTTTTATATTATGTTCTGTCTATTTTGTTCCATTTGTGTTGCTCTGAATATTTTACTCTTGAGTAGTCTTGCATACTTGTTTACTCAAGTAATTATTTTGATGAGTACTTTTACTTGTACTTGATGAAATATTTTCTTAAAGTAACAGTACTTTTACTTTTGGCTACTCTACCCACTCTGATGTCTGTGTGTGTGTGTGTGTGTGGGGGGGGTTATATATAAGAGTTTATGAAGAGTTTTTTTCTGTCACTTGTGATCATTATTCATCCCTATGTGTAAAGAAAGACAAACGTGGAACGAATCCAACTTTCTTTGCAATTCACTGTATTGCAGTAAATAAAAGTACCTTGGAGGTAATTTGCATTCTACTCTTTGGGTAATGAATCAAAGCCTGAAAGATCCTTTTTTATTGTCAATAGCCTTTGAGATATGACTATAGGATGTGAAAGTGTTATTTATTCCTGCGGTATTGTCAGTGACTCTCCCTTCGCCAGGCTGTAGCTGAATGGGGCTTGTAAGAAAAGCTTTTTCAGGCAGAACAAAGCAGAGCATTAATCATTCAGAAACAACTCGCGCTGTCTTTGGGGGTTACGTCAGGGCTCAATGCAAAATCTGTTAAAAGAAATAGTTTTGGAGACTCCACCAAAGGTCAAGAAGATGGACTAAGAGATAAGTCTGATGAGATAGAAGTCTACGACACAAAAGGAATGCACCTGAGGAGGTGGAGGCCCTGTCTCCTTGCGACCTTTTCGGGGAGGTCCTCAAGAGGACAGACAGGCGTCCTCATCCGGCGTGACCTTAACCAAAGTAATCTGCCTCTATAAGCGTATCAGTGGCAAACTAGATCATCTCATAGGTCAGATGATAAGAACTTTGATTCTGTGTGGCGGTTAGAAGTATCCAGGAATAGCAATCACCCTCACAGTCGTCTCAGTGAAGGACTGTGTGAGGCTGCAGGTGAGGAGCAGGAACGTCTGTGAGTTAGAAGCTCCCATCATCAGGAGAGGCCTTTCAGAAGGTCAAGGTGCCAATTTGGGACACGGTGTGTTGTATTTATGAGCGGTTTTACTGCTTCTAAACATGGCACAAACTCTTTATATGCAGAGTGAACGTCCTCAGTTTATCATCACGACTATCCTGACCAAAATAATTATGATTCATGGTGTTATTATAATACCTACTTTTATTTAATGTAATAAAATATGCTTTCAACACTTAAAGTGGCCATAAAACACAGTGGAATCATTTTACCCAACATTCTGCTCAGAAACAAATTGTTTTATTAGTAACAGTTTGTTTGGGTCGGTGTGAATGTAGAAAGAGTTCATGTAGATCTATTGTTTTGGATAACAAATGCAATGCAATGTAATTCAACAAGTAATCTCACTATTATTCACAAATCTGTCAAATGATTTAAATATTACATTTTTCAACATGTATAACTTTAATGTCAATAACAATAAATATGTACAAACAGTCTGAATCCACAGACAGCCGATGACCATTTCTGCAGAGCACAATCAGACATTTCACAGGTGCAGACTTCCCTGCTCCCATTTCATACACAACTTGTTGTATGAATTCTCATGCAGGAGCACATTGCTTTGGGGAGTTGATGTCAAAGACATAAATCAACCGCCCCAAGCAGTAAACTTTGCTTTAAAGCTTGTCCTGCCAGAATAACAAACACCTGTGTACAACACTGAGGCTTGTCACCAAGAGTCAGGATGAAGGTAGGGTCACAACAGGGACCATACTGTTACCAACCTTAAACAGAAACAATTATAATATTAATAATAAATACAATGAAAATCCTGTTTAGTTTATTATTAAAATGGTTAATAACTAGACTTGTGTTACAAATGTTCCCGCTGTATATTCAGATGATCCTTTGTAACATTTCCAACAATTATTTCAACTTCACGCACAGGGTCCATTTCCTTTGGGGTCCTGTTAACATGCTGCTCTGTGCTGTTCATTTTTTAAACACTTCTGATGTTATTGATAAATCAAAGCTCCCAAATCCCCGTTCACTCTCGCGTGAATGGATGAACGTGACATAGTGCACCCTGGATTGGACAGATAACCAATTGTTAACCTGATAACCTGAACAGCTAATGTAAGTAACAAATAAAAGTGCCAGAAATGAAAAAAGTGCTGGATCTTATTTTAATTAAGAACTGTTCATTACTGTAATATCATGTTTAGCTGACTACACTCTGAATACTTGTACTGCAGTACAAGTATTCAGAGTGTAGTCTCTGTGTCATTCTGCTGACAGTAGCCTGATCCTGGTTAGCTAGCGGCTTCGTCAATTGTCACAATAGTAATTCACTAGCTTGACTAGCATCATAGTGATAAAACACTAATATGTAACATTATCTGTGACATCCTGAGATGTCTTGTGTTCTGTTTCCTGTTTTATTTTGAAATAATTACCATTGCCTATGGTTTCAGTGTCTGCTTCCTGTAAAGTGTCCCTCCTCCGTGATTACCTGCCCCGCCCTGATGCGTTTCACCTGTTTATCGTTAATCGTTATCCCTCCACCTGTGTATTTAGCCTGCATGTTTCCTGTGTGCTGCCAGTTCATCTTGATCAGTAAGCGTCCGTATTTAAGAGCAGTTACTAGGAGCCTTTTGATTTTTGTTGTATCTTTTGTTGCCGTGTGCTTCTTGGAAACATGTTTTGTTCAAGATCAGTAACTGAGACTGCTTTTGTGTCCACATCCAGTGTTCATTCATTCTGATGTCAATGACATCATAGGTGACTTTTACCTCGCCCAGTCGTAAGCTTCACTACACTGTCGTGTGGACGTCACGGTACAATAATAGAAACTAACGTTACAGTGATAGTTTTAGCTCCAGTGTCATCCTCCCGACACGCTAAACCTGTCTGCCTTTGGGAAATGTTTAACCCAGTAGATAAAAAACAAACAACCTGTGTGTGAGAAGAAAAAAAGGATATAAGACACTCTATATTGCACATTCTTATTCTCATTCCTCTGTAAATACTGTACTGTATAATCCAGCGACTGGATTACACAAAAACAACTACCTTTAAATAAGGTAGTTGAATAATGACCCACCAGGCTCAACCCAGCGGCTGGGTTGAAAAAAAAACCCAGCAGTTTAAAGGGAGTGATAAAAACAATATTCATCCTTAGCACGACATCAACTCTTTCCAAAAGACCGTTTTTCAAATCACAATTCAAAACTCATCTGTTTAAAGAATAACCTTACAACCAATAACCCCCTGCACACTGTCCCTCTAAAAGGTATATTCATTTCTGTTTTAATGTCCTGTGATTTAAATGTACAGTGTCCTGGAAGGCACTTTTTAACAGGAATTTAAAAACAACAGCGAGGTGTGTCCAGACAGTAATTTCAGTGTCAGACAGTTGGACAGCACGATCTACTGTACGTCCTTTTATAAAAGACAAAAAGGGCAACAAAGGCAAACACTTAACTATCAGACTAAGTTTCATCTGGATCTGATCCACGTTACATGATTCAACCCCATTGAACAAGTTCAGATGTATAAACATTCAAACAGACCTGGATAATGTGTGACGTGCTGATGTCAGATGGTAACAGCTGCAGTATAAGCAGGTAAAGTTCTATACAGATCCAGAAAGTCTTGTGGATCCATTAGATCAAAATGTAAAAAATCCAGGTGCCTCTCTATAAAATTCTGCCTCTGTTTCATCGAAACAAACAGAGATGACGTAACATTATTTGTTTGTTGTGTTCTTCATCTAAAAATGGGCACATTTTTATTGTGAGTGTGTCTTTGTGTTCTCAGTCATACTCACACTTGTTTGCTGCTATTCTGCTTTACCTGCTTAATGTTGCTGTTGTGCGCGACACACACCCCCACAACACGACACACTACACGGCACTCTGATTGTGTCACAGAAGAGACTGCGTCTGAAACGTGATGACGCTTACTAACGTGATGACGTTTACTATTACTGAAACTTTATTTACACACGCGTATCTCATAGACACTTGTTGACAAGAGACTTTTATCCCAGTGTGCGTCAGGAATAGAGAAGAATTTAATACTCTTGTTGACGTATATGAAAACAAATGTACTTTCTATGCAATTTGTGAATAATTAATGTCACTTTGTAAACTATGAAATGTTACAGCCAAACTGCTAAAATATATACATTTCGATTATATTATACAATCTCATGTTTACGTAACATAGTATCACATTTACATGATACTATTATCATGTTTATACAACATAGTCTCACATTTACGTGATACAATGATCGCGTTTATACAACGTAGTCTCACGTTATAACGTGATACTAACCCCAAAAAAATTCCACTGTGAACACACTTCCGTACAATGTAACATTTTGAATTATTTCATTTGTTTTTGCAAACTTTCAACATCATGGTTACCTGTATGTTACAAAAAGATGTGTTTAATATAGGCCTACATTTACTGATTTTTTTATTAGTCTGTAGTTTGACATGTTATTCAACAGAACAGAACAACGATTAGAGCTAATAAAAGTCTACTTGATCTAAAGATGGACTAAGAGATAAAAATCTGATGAGATAGAAGTTTACGACACAAAGAAATACACCTGAGGAGGTGGAGGCCCTGACTCCTTGCGACCTTACCGGGCAGGTCCTCAAGAGGACAGACAGGCGTCCTCATCCGGCGTGACCTTAACCAAGCGCTGATACGCCTCTCTAAGCGTTTCAGTGGCAAACTAGATCATCTCATAGGTCAGATGATAAGAACTTTCAGTACGTCAGTAAGGAGATGTTACCTATTTCCAGGAGGATATGTAAAGCATTGGTATCTGAATCAAACCCAGCCATCATGGTTAGACATCAGTAAGTATTTTGATGAAAGTAAAACAAAAGCACGAAAACCCTTGATTCTGCACAGAAAGTTGTGTAACTTTCAAATCCATGTAATGAATACAAGTATTGAATGATATATTGTTTTTATTTTTTGCACAGCAGACAGTTTACAATCTTGCAAAACTCTGTCAGGGATTACAGAAATTCCTCACTCTCTAAGGCTTTCCTGTAATTCCCCAGGAAGCTTTCCAGTTTCAGCCTTGCTTTTGTGGACGTGTGGCTCTGAAGCTGTTCCCCAAGCTGCGTTATCTTGCTGACAAGACAAAATGATATAACAAAATAATGAAGTCGTTAAAGACACTCACATACATCATAAACCATAAACTGTTATGAACATTGGATTAACAGTTTCCTAAAATACTCGGCTTACCTTGAGTCAAACTCCGTTCCACGTATCTCCTTGGCTTTGTCCAGGAAGATAGAGTGAACAGCTCCAAGGGCGTATACTGTTGCCTGTGGCATGAAGATTAAGATTCAAGATAGTGTCAGACAGTGACCATGTGTTAAAAGAGACAGACATATGCAGTCATATAAAACATGGAGTCTACAAGTCAGTGTCAGTGTCTGAGGTCTCACCTCTGGCAAAGGTACATCCATTATGAAGCGTCTGAGTCACTCACTCACTCACTCACTCACTCACATAACTACAAGCAAAAACACATGTTTCACCGTAGGAGTGAAATGATACCGGGTATTAACCCAATATCCCCTCAAAAATAATAATTGTTTTCCACCAGGACAATGCCCCACCACCGTCTCAGTGAAGACATACTAAACATAAAGCACAGTTACACAAAATATAGCATATTAATGGCTATATTTTAATAATGAAATAGTGAATAGTGACCCTGGTTTGTGTAATAAATGTCATGTTCAAAGCAAATGTTGAATTGACTTAATATTTAAAACATTAAAGTCAAAACTAGCCTCCATTGCTGGAGTCACTGTGGACACAGTGTCCGAGTCGCATCTCCTCGGCTCAGGGCCTGTTCCATCTGTTAAAGTACTCTTGCTCTATAAGAGAATTTTAACATTTAAAATAAAATTGTATTTTGTATTTTTATTATGGGAAAATGTTTAATCCAGAATCAAGTAGTAATGAAGTGGTTTGCTTTTTCCTGTAAGACTTTCCCTGTCTTAAATGAATCAAATCAAATGACACTGTTGACCGTGATTCAACAGAACTTTTCATTTCTAAACATGAAAAACATTATTCACCATCAAATCTTTTATCTTAACAATCTTTGTTTTCAAATGAGTCATTTAAAGATTAAAATACTAATATATAAAGAGCATGTAGTTACAATGTTATAACCTGTACATATAAATAAAAGAAAAAAAGTGTGTTGTGCACATCAGTCTTGATATGAAACAAATCACTTCCTGTGTGCAGCATGAGAACGTCGGCAGGCAATATGAGATCAGGATTGACACAGATCAGGATTGTGTGAACTCATTTGACGATGGTTTGATGGAAAAGATTGACACAGCCCACCTGCACTAACCTCAGGCCTACACACTGGAAATCACTATAAATCATCCATATTTCCTGTCCAATATCACCTGTGACGTATTTACTCTTTGTGCTCCTTGTTTAGCAGAAGACATTTATATTCTGCACAAACACAGAGTCATGCATGGACATGTGCATGTTCTCTCCCACAGTGTCTCCTGTACTCCGCCCTCGTCTGCTAATGAACACCAGTAAAACAAGGAACAGCTAATGGAATTACACTTTAATGACGTTTGCTGGGTTTTTTTATCGCTATAATTAATTACATCAGTCTAATCTCCATCGCCCAAAGATCTTCCCACGCAAAAACCACAAGCACCAAGCAGAAGTCCTGATGCTGCAGTGGTGGCGTAACCTTCATTACAGAGTGAGAACACAGAGGAAGAATATGAGTCTCAGTTGCTGGAGATGTTCACAGAATAATTACCTGATCTCTACATATACATTTAAAATTCCACTTCACCATTAAAGCTCCTGACTCAGCCTGTTTATTGAATCCCAAAACACCTCTTCAGGTTGAGTACCGCTCAAATGAGGTGTCATCACGCTTTAACTCTAACTTCATGTTGTATATTGTTAACTGCCAGACTACCAAGAATGTACGGGCTGTCAAGGGAAAAGCACCAGATGTTGACTTCAGGGAAATATGCAGATGAAAATGGAAACAGGCAATATGGTATATTAGCTCAATTAGCCAAAAATGTTGCTGAGGCATGAAGCCTGTCTATAACAGCAACAATGTCCTCAATGCTTTTTGCAGGTTTTCGTCAAGGCAGCGCAGATTCAGGGGTATTGAGAGCATTCACTGTCTAGCTGCCAGTATATTTCTGGATGTTAGGTTTAAACATCTTGGTTTTCAAGGCAAAGACAAAAGAATCTCCTCTCTGAAATGCAGGAAGTCTATCAGACAGGACAGGCCGCTCCCACTGTAGCCCCAAGCTCAACAGCTACTGTTAGCTCCAGATCAGGGTCTTCTGCCTCAGGGCCAAAGAGTCCTACCCCTCAGGTTCAGCTGTATCAAACAGATGGATATGGACTGATTTTGACATGCAGGTTTTGTCAGGACATCATCGCCGCTCAGCTGCCTTTGATGTGCTCATTGAAGTACGTCGGAACTCGGAAGAAAAAGTGATTCCCTGTGATACGGCTGCAGTGGTTTGGTGGCAAGAACATGAACCAACCTTGAAAAGCCCTGAAAACTGCACACTGGGAATTACTGCCACTTCTGTAGGAAGTCTTTTCAAAGGCAGGAGACGTTGTGAGCAGAAAACAGAACAGACTTAAGGGGAAGACAGTAAACATGCTATTGTTCCTTAACAAAAACATTTTCAGGTTAACATGTTCATGTAACGTGAATTAAGATGCACATTTTCATTTTTAAAGTAGTTCTTGATAATTAAACAGAAATATATTTTAATGGTTTTATTGTTTTACTTATTTTTGAAACACCATTTTCACATATTTTGTATAACTGTGTCCTCTTTTTTCTGTTGTTGCATTAGCTCGGCTATATTGTAAATGAGGCTGCTACCTCAATATACTTGCAAGTTTAAAATAAATGCACGTTTTTTATTCATTTTTATTTACCGAACACATTAGTTGTATTTGCACAAAGTATCGTATCAGTATCGCCGATACCAGCCTGGTATCATTTTTCTCAGATTCTCTATCCTTCCTCCAGGATAAATCTGAATTCCCTTGAGTAAAAATCGATTCATTTTAAATCAGAGAGTAGCAGCCTTCCAAGCATTTCAACATGTAGCTGCAATTCCTGGTCTCCTGTTTTCAATTTGCATTTACAATGCAGCCGTCATGTCGATGGTCACCCAGGAAAGTGAAATATTTGCCCTTCACTCACGCAATTGACACCACATGCAGCAGCAGGGTGTGGAAACAAACAGGGCAAATGAGCGTGTCACATGGTACAAATAACCTTGCTTTATGGCTTAAGTGCTTCCCACCTTCCCCTGTCGTCATCTGCCACCTTCATCTATCAATCTAACGACATGGTTCATCAAGTGCAATTATTTTTTTGCTCTCATTTATGACTGACAGTGATGCAGCACCGGAGCAGCTTCAGTGTCAAGACGTTGGACAAACATGCTGTCTGAAGTGTCCTGGAAGAATAAAATGTATTATTACTGTTAATAGTAGTATTTGTATTAATATTATATATATACTTCTACATCTCCTACAAAATACATTTACCCGGTGGCGGCTCCTGACAAATTTCTCTGGGGGGGGCAAATGTTTGCAATGATGGCTAAGATGACCTGTTCAGTGGGTAAAATAATATAAATAAAAGTCAGATGTTAGTATTATATTGCATTGTTTCATTTGGTTTCCCTGTTCAACCACTTGATGGCAATACCAGACATGAACTGTACATACTGTAGTATTTTTGTAGAGCTATATCAAGTTAAATGTCTTAAACACTTCCACCCGTGGCCTCGCTAACTCAAACACACCACAGAATTTTACACAGTCAACAAGTCGGCCTAGGATATGCCGGTTCTTGCTCACCTCATTGTTGTGACGACGCACAGCTGTCCTGTAGCTCTCATCCAACTGTGTTACGATGTTTTCTGAGAGATGGTGCATATCAGTGACACGTGTCTTTGTCCAGGTGCTGTCCGTGTTGGCATCATTGTGATATCACTTGCATGCAAAAATGAAGGAAGTGTAGAGTCTTTGCCTTCTGCATTTTTCAGAGTTGGTCTACTCAGGGGCAAAATGTCGTCAAGCATGGTGAGGAGAACTCTGGCGGACTGAAGGCAAAGTGTTGGCATACATCAGAACGTGTTTCTGAAATCGAGCTCCACAGTTGTGGTTTGCCATAATTCACCTGAAACGCAGATATTTGGGCACTTTTCCACAACAGTGTCCACCAATGCTTTGTGGCACTACACTCATTAATGAGTTGACTTTGGGACAACACTTGTGTTCATTTTGACACATTAAGTGTGTAAAGAATATAGTACACTGTGTAAAATGATGTAGATGTGTTGTGAAAATTACACTAATCAGAAATGTCATCTATAATACAATGAATTTATTTTAAGAAATGTCTTTTTCTTAACATTTTGACATTAAGTCAACATTTCATTTTGAATTCATAACAAGAAGTTTACATCTTGGGTTGATGTACATTTCATTTTCCCTAAAAGAAGAAAAATCTAGTGGTCTAAAATCAAGGCATTTGTACCACTTTAAACTCATCAACTCTTTTAACAGAATAAGCATAAAAGTGTTCGTCAGGGTACATATAGGGCAACGATACAACGAGCCAAAGTCTGAAGCTTGCTGATGAGCTTCCTCACTTTGTCTTAGACACTGGCAGATTATAGATATGCTGGAGAAGCTGACAAAGATAAGCAACATTGCATACCCAGAACAACCTGAAGAGCTTATCCAGGGCACAGGTTAGTCTGCCATCATGCAGTGCAAGGGTAAACTTGTCACTTCTGGCAACAATGACAAACTGTCGTGCTGGAAAGATCACCAATGCACACCAACAGTGGCTGATGGGTCGGCTGAGGGAACCTCAAGGATCCTTCATCAACTGCACAAAGGGAGGGGGATGCTGGTCCCTTCCTTAAAAAAGAAAACAGACCACACTTGTCTGAAGTCTGAAAAAAATCAGGACAGGACCTCTCTGCTGACCCACTCTTTGTCTCTGTCTCTTTCTTCTTCTCCCTCAGGTAGGTGTCTCTGAGGCGCTTCCATTTTCTCCTGCATGTCTCATCTTAACAGATAGTTTACTAACTTCTTCACGCTCTATCCTTTTGTTTCTGTTCATTTTTTCTCTTCATGGCTGTTGGCAAGTACGTGACTTCATCCGGAGAATCTCAGAGCTGATTGGCCATCGCCTCATCCGATTTCTCGCCAAACTTGAAAAATTCAACAACACGGTGGGCGTCTATCGCACCGCTCGGTCCGGCCAACGCGAAAAACGTTTTATCTGGTGAAATAAAATAAATAAATAAATACAACAATTATGTGGCGTTAATATAACTGTAATTTAAATTTCTGCTAATCTGCTACATTCTGCTGATGTAGCCCCAGAAATACTACACACTGTAACTTTAAAGGTGCCCTTTAATTAAAAAAAATCTTGCCTACTGTACCTTTAACTTTGGCGATGTATTCTCCCAACCTTTATATAATAAGTGAACACTCAACACTTTGTTTTACTTTCACCTTTTCATCCATCCTTTCTCTTTTGTTCTCCTTCTGTTGTCCCTGGACAATATGACCTCATTAGTCAACTGGTGACCCTCTTAATTTGAGATCAGCTGCTGCAGTCTGCGAACAGAGAGAGCGAGCGAGGCCCTGAGGCCCCCATCAGCTTGCCAGATCATTAGCGAGAGACTCCTGCCTTCCTGCCCAAACACATCAAAACATCTCTGCCTCTGTCCTTGAGCAAGTGGAGGTGAGACACAGGGAACATAAGGTTCAATAAATATTGCATTGCACTATAGGCTTGCCTTCAAATGGCAGCTAACAGATGTTAGTACATGAAAAGTTGTACTCCACACACACAGGAAACTTGATTTGCTCGTATTATCCTCTCTATGTTTAGGCCAAGTCTTCTGCATAATTCAGATTCAGAAGTCAGTATTTGCTCTTACTTACTTTACAACATACTTACTCACTTACTGGAAGTCACACATGGACAGTTTTTGAAACCAGAAATGTGTGGACATCTCTGCTCCTATTGGACGGTCTGTCAATCACACTGGTGTCCACTCGTGTATTTTCCCTCTAATCGATAGAATAATTAAAAATTTGACATTATGTTCTACTGAAGACCACAAGCTAGCGATTGAGTGGTCTGTTTGTGGTAAACGGCAAAGCTGCTTTACACGACAGTTTTTGCCATTCACCCATTCACTCACACGTTCATACATTTTTTCACATCACATAATCTTTCATATTCACTCACACACTGCTGACACTGCCTCTCAGGACTAAAATGTAACGCTCTCCCGTGCTTTGTGTCCTGAACCGAGTCCACTTTGCAACATAATAATTACCAGACCTGCATTAACTTAATTGTGGGTATTTAACTCCAGCAAAGTTGTCATTCATGAAGAGTCAGTAAGGTCAAGAAGTGGTAGAGTAACACATTCACCAGGTCAGAAAACTTGCTACCAAAGCCATTAACAACAATTAAGCCACTCAGTGTTTCCTCCCTCTTGGTTCTTGTTGTGAATAAAATGACTCACAGACCCACGGAACTGGACTTGATATTTGACTGTTTGTTTTTTGGGAGAAAATTGACCAAAAGGTCATCATTGTTGTTTGTTTGTTTGTTTGTTTTATTCCCAATCTTTCTGCTGCCATCTGGTTACATTACCTTGTAGCCTGGCTCATTAAATTTCAAATCGGATGTGGATGATTCAATCCCCTAAATCCTAAATAAACATTGTAGAGACAAGCGTGGTGACACAGCTTCTGCACCGACAACCAACGCAACACATCGACGCTCGCTCTCGCTGAAAACAGATCTAAGTCACTTCATAATAGTCCATACCGGTTTAAGTCTACAATTCCTGAGGAGTGTGTTCACCACTTTATTTTGTTGTTGTCTGAAAGGGAAGCTGACGTTTCAGTTGCTTCCTGTACCAAAGTCCGTAGAGAAAATGAGTGATTTCACATCACAGCACTCAGGAGATGTTGATCCACTGCTGCCTCCATCTAAATGTGTTATTTGTGACATTGGTGTTTGAAATGCTTTCCTCGTCCTTCTCATATGAGACAGCAACCAGTCGCTCTTGTGTTCACACGAGCATGGGCCAGTCCATGCAGAAGTGGAAGTGAATTGGAGGGTTGTAACTGGTTTGTGTGTGTGGGGAGTGTCAGCAGTCGCACAAAGTCACACAAAACTCTATTTTAAGATCGTAGATGCATAGATTTGATGAAGTCAGCCTTTTGCTAAATGGTTAAATTGCATTTTTTTGTTTCCCAGTGGTTGCCATGTTTCCGTCCTCCATGTATCAGGCTGACTGTGAAGCACTGACTGTGACCTCATACACACACATTTCTAAACAACTGAACCAGCCTTTAATATGTTGCCTGCTGTCTCTCGCCTCATTTCTGGATGGGGTCAGAAACGATTTCATGCTTATTTCAGCTAAGCCCCTGTTCCCACATTATTTATTTGAAATACATCAAGCTAAACGTCTTCCAAAAGGCAACAGGGGCAGGAGAGAAAAACCCTCTGTTGAAATGTTTAAGCGTTTGCAACAAAAATAAACGAGGCTCATTAAAAATGGAGAGCATTTGGAGGATTAGCGAGGGAGAGCTGCTCGGTGTTGGCGGGACTTCTCTGCAAAATCCCTGCTGCTCTGGATCAACACACAAAATGGTGTCAATGATGTTAATTGCCCCCAAGTCTGTGTCCCACAGTGAGGCTGTGAGCTGCTTCTCAGCTCTCTGACTAATCTGCACATGGTGTTAATCAATGTCACTGCCATTTCCATAACAAGGCAAACTCCTGTGTAACCATGTTTGCAAAGGGGATTTGACCTTTTTCTTCCTCTCTGACCGACTGTTGATGCATATTTGCATACGCATGCATACAGTGGTGAGGAAAGGAAAAGCCTGTGTTGATTTGGTGAAGCCATGCTCATCTAAACTTCAGGTTAGGGGTTAGCCATTGTTAGAAATACCAATTGGTGGTGTCAAACTGGTGGCCCGTGGGCCACATGCGGCCCCCCAATCGATTGCATGCGGCCCACTGCGTAATAGCATGAGAAAACATGGCTCGCGACCATTATACAACATTCAATTTCATATATAAATAAGCTCATTTGGTGTTTTAAATTACAGTTGGCCACATTATTTATTCACACTTCTTCTTCTATTATATATATATATATATATATATATATATATATATATATATATATATATATATATATATATATATTTATATAATTCTATTCTATATAGTATTAATAGATTCATTTTGCATCATAAATATGTTTTTTTATTTTGAAGTTTTGACATGTAATTAGGGATAGGAATCGAGAACCGGTTCCAACTGACCGATTCCATCGGAATTGTACGCCTCCAACGTTAACGAGTCTCTAATTTCTCGCATGACGTTTTTTCCGGTTTCCCCGAAATTTTGCGTCGCGGTACATTTACGGTAATTCCCACCCTGCTGAGGTCCTTGAACGCACCGTCGCCGTGCTGCTAGGCTCAGAGCTAACGTCTGCTGAACGATGTCTGTGGTGTGTGTTCGTCCATGAAGCCGTGAGTTGTAATGTTTAGCTTGTGTGTTGCGCTTTGTTGGTGTTTGGGTTTGTCCATGGATCTGTTTAATCACCTGCCAGTTGTTTTTTTCCATCAGTTATGTGGTGTGATGAATAATTAGTCACTAATGAGTGACGTGGAGCTAGCTGCTAACTAGCAATGATCAGAGAAGTTGATGTTGCTAATCCCTGTTGTTTGTAAGTAGCTGTTTTTGTGTTGTTATCCGATAGCTCAGTGTATTTCTATGTGTAAGTTGTGCTTTATTGTCTCATCAGTCAGTATTGTGTTGTGTTTGTGCAAATACTAAACCCAGCATGGCATTAAGTAAATATTTCTCGGTTTACTTCATTTTAGATGATTAGATTACATAAGAATTGCTGGTGTTCATTAAGCTTACAGTAGCATCATTTATCTAAAGTGGATGTAGTTATGTTCACTCTTTCATTTACATCTCTTTTTAGAAAAGGAGTGTTACGCTGTAATTTAGCATGCAAGCATTTAGCAAGTATTACATTTCTATTCTTGTGTTTTATTTATTGTATCAGTCTAAAGCTTTTAGACTATATTTTCTTTCTACACCAAATGTTGTTCAGTATGTGCACAGTCTTGTGTTTAAAATAAAATGGTTGCTTTTGCAGAAAACTGTGTAGAAGTCCTTTTTTCCATTCGATTAACTACTCAGGAATCAATAAGAGAATTGATAAGGAATTGGATTGATAGGCAGAATCGACAAATGCATTGATATTGATAAAAACCTATCAATTCCCACCCCTATGTAATGTAATGTAATGTAATGTAAAGTATAAGTCATTCCATATCAAAACAAACACTGAAATATAAATATCATGAATATCTTAATTGCGATATCATGATGGAATATTGTGTTTTTATTTTAAGCTTGTACTCGCTCATTGTCCCCCAGGTCAAATGACTTGGGGGAAAAAAGTGGTAGAAATAACTATTTAGTTGCGGGTCTGCAATGTAAGATATTCATTATGATATTAGAAAGAATTGCAAAATAAAAATGCTTGTTTTGTTAGAAAGTTGTGTATATTTCACCATAAAAACATATTTATGATGCACAAAAAACGGAAAATGTAGCAAATACTGAAGAGGATAACTGTAACAACAACAGCTTATATATTATGTGAGTTAATATTGAGTAATAATTTAACCCTTTAAGCCCTTGTGAACTCTGCTCCAAAAGTGCACACTAATAATGAAATGAGTGTATTTCTGCGACAGTGATGTCCAGGAAGTGGAAAAAGAGAGTCTTATACCACTTCATGGTCTTCTGCCGGACTCTGTAAAACCCAACCAGTACATCTGACAAATCCACACCACCCATGTGCTTGTTGTAATCAGTGATGCATTCTGTAACGGGTACAGATTTTACTTCCCATGCTCCAGCCTGCTTCACTCTCGTCCTCACCGTCTGCCCACTGATGCTTGATGCTCTGTGGAGCACATCGTGACCTCTCAGGTGTCCATCCACTTCACAAAGAGGAGTTTCTCTTTCCTCATCCAGCGGATGCTCCCCCTCTCAGCCTTTTTGAGCAGGTCGTTTGTCTGGGTCTGTGGAAGCCAATCTTATTCTTCCTGATAGTCCCACAGCAGTCGATATTTTTTGGGACAAGTCATTGAACAGAGTGGAACTTGTGTCAAAGTTAAATATGTGCCCACTACCAAGAACGGGGAAAACCATAAGGTCCATCACAGCCGAGTAACTCCCGTTTTACCCGTGTACACATAAAAGTTCCACGTGTAGCCAATGGAGGAATCTGCCAGCACGAAAAGTTTGTAACCCCATTTTGTGGTCTTGTTCTTTATGTGTTGTTGATGCTGATTCTGGCTTCACTGGCGACCGTCCGCTCATCAATAGACAGATTTTGCGTCTATTTTGAAAAGTCTGTTGTTTGACAGCGTTCTTTTTCTTTTCATTTTCTTCATCTTTCCTTGGGTCACTCAGATGAAGAGACCACCAAATGGCCTCAAATCGGACCCGTGACATCTTTTCCCTGGGGAAGGAAAAGTTGTAGGGCCATTGCTGCCTCCAGTAATCTGACCTGTGGTGGACCGACACAAGGCCAGTGAAAATGACAATAGCCAAGAAACTGTCAGCACTTCCCACCTAAACTTCATCCCAGCTAATTTTCTTTTCATGGCCTTGGTATTCGTGTTTTCAATGATGTGTCTGACCACAGTAGCAGAGAAGAACAGCAGGGGGGACCATGCTGTTGTTTTAGTAGGGCCATGAATCTGGGAGGATTCGGTTGGATATCCTCCTCCTTCTCTCTGTCCTGACACATTTCCTCCTCCCTTTCTGCAGTTTTCAGCCTCCTGTTTGCTGCAGCAGTTCCCAGAGAGGTGTGAGCGCTCTTCTGCTGAGTGGTCGGGGAGGTGCTGATGGGCCTGAATGAGGCTGTGAATGTCCAGGGCCAGACGATCGTTGACCAAGTGCTTGTAGCTTCGATGGTCATAGGACACTGGGAGATGACCTTGGGGGTGGCTCGCAGTCCTCATCCTCATCATCATCATCATCACTGTAAACCCAAATGTGGAAGAAAAACGAATATATTCATTTAGTCACCTGTTACTGAAATTGCAATTACGTGTAATAACACAAGCAAAAATGTTCATAATAATAAACACATATAAATACACACACAGACACTGTATATGAACACATATACACAAACACTGTATAAATGATATATGTATATATATATATATATACACACACACAATATTTATATAGTACATATTACTGAAATTGCAACTACATGTAAACAAAAGCAAAAAAAGTTGATCTTAATAAACACATAAATACACACTGTATATATACACAATTTTTTATAATACTAATAAGACATTTGGTTGTAATCATTGCTTTATTAAAACTGCTGGAGGAGGATGCTGGGAGCAATGTGTGTGTCTTTGATTCATCGTCAGAGGACGAAGATCTTTTGCAGCCTGAAATTCACGAAAGTGACAACTCTGATTTCTGTCCTCCATTGGAAATGTACGGAATGTTTATAAATGTTCTATATTTATATATAATGCTGTCAAATCATAATTATATATATATATACATACATACATATGTATTTATATATACACGTGTATACACACTATATATACCAGAGATGTCAAACTGGTGGCCTGTGGACCACATGTGACCCCACCAATGAATAACTTGTTATAATGAAAACCATGTGACCTTGTCTTCTTTTAAACACAGTGAGGTGAAAGAATACAGACAGAATAGAAAATACTAAATGTATTTGTTATAAATGTAATAAGACATCTGTTTGTAATTTTCACATTAATAAATGCATTAAATCCAACATAAAATGACGTATATATATATATATACATACTTGCATCACAAATATATTATCATTATCATAACAAAACAAGCACTTTTACTTTGAAATTCAGTGAAGTATCATCATGAATATCTTTAGTGCAGCATCATTTTAAGGTCATATTGCCCACCCACTACTGTACAGTTGTTTTCCCGCCCACTTTTTTCTCTCGTCCGATGTTTGACCAGACTGGACTCTCATTTGAGTTTGACAGCCGTGCTTTTAAAACCAGCCTCTGGGTTACGACAGACGAGCTCGTCCTCATTTCATAATGCGAGGGGCGAACAAAAGGCACGACGAGGCCACTCATCTGAAAGAAGCCGCTGCAGTCTTCTCAAAAAGTCAAAGGATTCTTCCGATCCCGCCCGAGCCATTTGTCTGTGTCACAGTTTATACGATGTTTCCAAACACTTTGCCTAACCCCCAACTTCTCCTGTCTCCCACCCAGGAAAGCCAAATCAATCAAGCTTCCCCATGCAGGAAAGCGCTGAAATAGAGAGACAATGAAGTGGAATGAGCGAGAGCAGGATTGATAGCGTTAAGCGGATTCTGGACAGCTTGTGAGGAATCTTCCGGGCTCGCAGTGTTTTCAGACTAGCTCACTTGAATTCCACACTGCTAAGTAGGACGTATGCAGATAAATGGAGTCAATGCAGTGTAATCATATATTCGAGCCCTGGGAAGCAGTCTGTGGCACTGGTCTGATGGATGATTGCCCATCTTCTCTTCGAGGAGCTGGAAAGACAAAGGTCTGCTGCAAAACATCATCGATCATCTTTCCTCTGCGCTTTCAGGGTGAGATGGAGGCACAGACAAACTTCAGAGTGGAAAGTTCCTCTCATGGTGAAAAGAGCTTCAACTGATTTGTTTCATCTCTGTGATGTAAGAGATAAGTAAACAGGTTTTCAGGTCTTGGCAAAGATCATATTTTATTAGCTTTCATTGCAGGAGGGGAAACAAAGCAGCTGAGTGTCCAGGGCCACAAGAGAAGACGCCTCTGAAACACAGTCAGAGTCCTGATCCTCAAAAAGGTGAAAAAATAAGAAATCGACTGGTTTGGGCAGGGCCAGCCCTCCGATCGCTTTCAAGTGACCCTCAAAACCAAAAAATAAATAATGAAAAAGTTGTATTTGTTTATTTTTGGATTCATTTTGCGTCATAAATCTAACTTTATTTGTAAATTTTACCTTTAGAACACCGAGCATTTCAGCTGCTTTTTTCCATTACTATGTTTAAACATACAGTTTATACAGAGGCTATAAGAATGTGCAACATAGAGTTTCTTATATCCTTTTTTCAGCACAACCACAGGCAATCTGATGAAAAAAATAATGATTTTCACCAACTATATGCAAAACATCATCGATCATCTTTCCTCTGCGCTTTCAGGGCGAGATGGAGGCATGGACAAACTTCAGACTGTATGAACTGTATAACCTATATAAACACCACCTGAGTAAAAAGTGCTCAAAATGTTGAAAATTGGTTTGAATGTGTGAAATTTGGAAACAGTTCAAAGTTCACTTTGAACACTTTTTCAAAAAAACTATCTATTTTTGTGACTTCTGCACAATTATTGCAACTTTATATCACTGCTAATGAATCATAATTTTGACTCAACAACACATAAGAATTTTTTAAAGCCTGAATATGTGACCTATTAACACACCCCCCCGGGATGTCCATATAAGGTGAGGGCAATCTATTAAGGTTAAAACAACCGCAGTGGACCAAAGTGCTGTAAAGAATAATAGATAAAAGACAGAAAAAATAAAATACATAAAAGTTCATGCAAAATTTTGAGCGTGCCTGCTGTTCAAGGTGCCGATGTTGTCGGGTGCAGGCCTTGTGCTGGTAAAGGAGGAACATTTGTGTGGATTGAGCCTTGAACTTTAAGTATTTACACAAAGTGATATTTTGGTGGAATCATCCATTAAAAAAGACTGACTCTTAAGCTGTGAGGATCCAAACTGGGGAGGGTTGTGATCATTTCAACGCTGGTCTCCCATTCATTTCATTACTATGGACGACATACTAAACTATGACTTTTTGGTCAACATTTTGGACGACATACTAAACTTCTTTGTTTGGGTTCAGATTACCATTAAAATGATGATCTTATCTCAACTACCTCTTGCTTTATTTTCCTCCTGACACCTCGCACAAAATACTTTTTCTTTGTGTTGAGAAATCCGAGCTCCCCTGCATGTGCCCGAGGATATGGATGCATCTCTGACTAATAAAGCCATACATCACGATCTTGTCACTGCTGCGAAATGTTAACTGCGATACAAACTCTGTCAGTTTGCCTTTTCTTTATGGAAGCCTTTTGAATTTGCACTGGGGTGAGTTTACAATTTGCATGTGTTGGGACGTGTGATGCTTCATATCTTTGCTGCCAAAATGGAATATATCCTGGATATTAATAATAAAGAGGCTGATCTATGTCCTGAGAATCATTTATCTAAAGTTTGTGCGATCTAAATATTAGCAAGAAACCCAGTGCACCAGTGCTTTAACAATCAATACATTATCTTATGTGCAAAGTCTAAATGTTCAGAGGGCTTTTTTCACCCCTCCCCGAGTGTGTGGAACAAATTAAAAGCCCAGACAGTCAGTAAAAGACCAATTCATAAAGGTGAAAAAATGGGGCTGCGGCTGTGACGGGGAGGACCAGTGAAAAATCTCTGCTGACCCTCTCATCCCTCTGCTCATCTATCTCTCACTACTGTCCACTGATAGATTTCCCCTCGCTGATTTATGGGAGAAAAAAAATGTCACAGTGGAATGGGCTTTTGATAAAATTGTTCAAGAGATTCTGGGCAATAAATCCTGATCTTTACATCCAGGTTGCGAGCTACTTTCACATTCTCGAGCCATCAATACAAGGCACCGAACATGACAACTAATCAATAACTTTGCAATATTCCAGGCAGTTCGGGAAAAACAGTAACATTTGTATTTAACAGTAAACGAGCAAGTCACTGTTTTATACTCAAACTATGGGCAAGAAGGGCTCGACTGTAACTTATTCTGAAAATAAGTCACACTGCGTTTGCGCCGCCTGCACCGGGTGACTTTTTTGTCCTTCACAATAACTTTCAAAAATATTTCTGACTATTTTCATATCTGACTGTTTTCATATCATAAAGGTTGATGATATGATTATTGTTATTTTTTTTTTTTTATGCATTCAAACCACGCGTGCACAGACGTATCAACTCCTGTCAATCAATGGAATTAATCATTTGTGTTTTGTCACGTAACCACCTGAGTAATGAAAAAATGGTAATTTAGCGATCATCAATCAAAGTGACTTCATGTTGCAATGGTTACTGGGGATGAGCTAATGTTTTCTGTGAAGCAAAACAGCCCACTATAAAAAAAAATAAAAAGAGTACTAACAAGTTCTAAAAGGTACTAACAAGTTACATGATCTCTTGTCCAACATCAGTCATGATGGAGTGTTTCTGACAGGAACTCTTCAGTCAGCCGAGTGGCGCCAGGAAGGATGAGTGATTCAGCAAACCTGCCTGGTGTTGTCTCTCTGGTCTCTCAATCTTTACGATGTGTCTAAGAGGAAAACAATGAGCCTGTTGCTCAGTACAGGTGTTTCTCAGAGGAGATGACTTGTAAAAACAGGTAGAATTTCCACCGAGACAAGAATTGACTCACATAAAAGGCTTCTGCTGCTGCAATAACTCAAAACGAGTGTTGGCCATCCGCCAAGAGACACTGAAATCATAGCAGCATTTAATTTGCACAAAATATCCTCACAGGAGTGACTCCAGAAAAAGCCCCTATGCAGGAGAAAGCCTCTGACAATGTTTGCGGTAATGTAATCCATTGTTGACTGGGAGATACACATCAGCACTGTAACCTCAGATTGACAAAGAGACAAAGAGAGTCAGCTACTTAGAAGAGTATATTTTAGAGGACCTTTGCACTTGCAGTGAAGGCCAATAGTGGAGCACGAACTCAAGTCACTGGTTGTCACAAGAGATGAGAGAAGAGGAAGCTAAAGACAAATAGAAAGAGGGGGAGCGCTGAGGCCGACTTTGTCTTTCAGATTAAAGCCTGAGCAACAACCGGCAACAAAGACATTTGTGACAGGATGAGGAAATGAAATGTTTACTGTAAGGAGGCTGATAAGTGGGGCCACATGAGGCATTCGAGTGCACTTGTTCAGACCGTCACTTTTTTGCTACAGATGAGGAGTGGTCACCCTTAAAATAGGTGTCATTACAGGGCAGTGAAAAATGGCAAGTTGTGCGCTTCCCCATTTAATTTACCCCATCTGTATGTCAACCAACCCCCTACAATTTCAATTTAATACAGCGCTCAGATCAGCAATTTGTTTTGTCTGCACAGTGAAACTGAAATACAATTCCCACAGCACAGCAGTGATTCTATTTTACTTCTACTATAAGATTGGATTTACGCATGTCTGCCATAAACACATTTCATGTGTACAATGATGTTACTGGACAAACAGACGACGCTACAGCCTCTCACGTCTATCAAGCAAAGACTCCCGACATGAGAGGCCGGGTATATTTGAATTATTTATATCAGTTGTCACCGACTGGTATGATTTCAAAGAACGCTCCCATTATCTTGGGGGTGCATTTCCTCACTGACAGACTGCTTTTCTGAGTCCTACGGGGAGGAAAAAGACCATGTTAATTCAGTGTGTACCAGCACTGCGCGATTGCACAAGCACAGGAAAACATTCTTGCTCTCATCTTTGTAATCACAGCCGCAGGAGCAGAGGGCACACGTCCCCCGTGCCTCATTTCAGGGCTAATCTTTCATTTCATAGCCCATCTCTCCATATCAAACAACACAAATGGCTCAATTTGCATGACAGGATTTGTAACATGGCGAATCAGGTGTCAGACTCGATTAAACATTACACCGGCACACTATCATAATCAGCTGTCTAATGAGTGTAGCCACTGGTGTGAGAGGCTTGGATGGATCAGGCTTCTCCACGGTGCCCAGCGGGGGGTGAGGGATTAAATCAGAGATGCGGTCCCTCAGGCCCTGAAAGAGAGGCTCCTCCGGGCGGTGAGCTCTGTGATGCTGACGAGACTCAGCGACAGGCCACACACACACACACACACACCCACACATAGTGAGAGGACAGAGCTGTTATATGGCAGAGATACACACACACACACACACACACACACACACACACACACCAAACAGGCAGCATATAAGGACTGCTTGCCCCTGTGTATCTTAAGCTCTGAATACTAATGCATGGGGCCATTACAGGAGGAGAGAAGCCTCAGCAGAGTGACCTCAGCCCTAGATCACATCAGGCCTTTGCTGAAATGAGGCGATGGGATCATTAAGATGCAACCAGACATGTTTTGTGCGAGAGGGCGGTTCGACAAGGTGTTTTTTGGTTTTTTTCTCCTTTCCAGTATTTAATCAAATCCAAATTGTCGGGATCTTTATCTGTTTTCAGAAAAACCTCAACAATAACACTGAATCATTGGATACGATTTTTAAATGTACACATGTGGACATATTCGACATGCACTGTTTTTTTTTCCCCCCACTCAAAGCGCACACATTTTAGTAATTAAAATGAACAGTGGTCATGATTTTGTTTCATGTAAACATCAAATCACATTATGAGTCGATGTCACTCAGCCTCTGCAGAGCTGCCCCCTGCCCACTCCACTGTCATTATCACGCCCTCTCCTTGTGTACAGTTTGCCCCTCCCATTGTATGGCCCGTATTGTTATCAGCTGAATATACACTGATGCTAATTCCACCGTTGGCTGCGTTGATGTGCAGCTTTTGCATCGTGGTCCACAGAGACTTCCCTATTGCCACCAACCTACCACCCTCAGCATCAAGGTCCCCCTCCCCCTTAGTCCTACCCCCACCCTCTGCCCTGCTCCCCATTTGGCGTGACCCGGGTGCTGTTCTGAGGGTTCCTCACACCCCAGAAGCTGTCAGTGGCCTCCTTCCTTCCCATGAGCGGCACACACAATAGAGAAAGGGCTCCGGCTGAGAGGTTCAGTAGCCATTAACCCCTACCAGCTGTTCCTGCCGAGGGTATTCTGTGCCACAATACGTGCCCCCGAGGGGGCCCTCACGTCCACTAATCTAGCCATTGTTGGCCAGGAATGCTGACAGAAGAAAAGAAATTTTTCTTGTGTCCATGCAAGCGTGTGTATCCATGTGTGAGAGCCGAGAAACGTAGGGCTAATTTCTATAGTTGCCTGTGAAGAAGGGAGACCATGAAGAATACCCTATTTAGCTGCTTGACAAAATTCTTTTGCTCAAAAATGGAAAAACAATGGCAATTGTTTTCAAGTGGACTCCTTTACACTGTCCAAGTCTCTGGATTTAACTGGAGAGAAAAATCTGATACATGCAAAAAAAAAAAAAAAAAAAGTTGAAATAACTATATGTGACTTGAATTTATTTGGCAAATGATTTCTAATGCACGGACAGACAAACACTGTGGAAACCACAATCCGTTTCCAGAGCCGTCTCTAAATGGATTAAAAATTGAGGGAAATGATTCCATTTCGGTACTTTGCTCTCAGAATATATTAACAATTAGTCCATTTCGATTAACATGGAAATTAAAACAGCATTTTCCAGTCAATTTAACCATGATGCAGTCATTAGCGGCTTCTGCTGTGCTGAGCATGTTTGTTACTCCAGTCTATAAATAAAAAAAAAAAAAGAGAGAGAGACAAAGATTTCTGCTAAGTATCAGGAAAGCAATTTTGATATTTCCAACTAATTTATTTTTCCCTTTTTTTTCCCCCCAACAAGAAAATACACAATTTGAATGATTAAAACGACGTCTTGCTAGAGTAGTGTTTGTTCTAAAATAAATGAATGAAATAATATAGCACAGAAATGATGGTTGTTTTTAAAAATAGAAGATAGTTAGTACCTATGGAGACGAGATGCATAGAGGTCTTAAGGTGCAGGACTATACAAACCCAAACACAGCTTGTGATATCTGCTTTTCTCTTCCCACTGGGCAAAGTCAACAGACGTAATATCAACAGTGTCGACAGCAACAGGAAGCAGAGCTCCGTTGCCGTCAGTATAGGATGCAACATTTGCATGGAGGAAGTAAACACGGCAGCACCTACAGATGCGGGGAGGCATCGCTAATGTAAACAGTTAGGTGTGCTCTGAAGAGGATAAGTATTTTTCTGTATGTGCCGTGTCCCGCAGCCTGTGCCGTGTTGTGACAGGCAGGGGATCTGTGTCAGTCAGTTATATGTCCCAACAGACTTTTGTGCTAATGAGCTGGTCCAGCCATCGGCAGACTTCCCCTGTCGTCCAGAAAAGATCACTTTCATTGCTTGCAGAACTAATTCAGGGCACAAAAGTGGGAGCTTCACCATTGCAGCCTCCTTTACTGCTCCTTTTGTGGAAGCTTTAGAAGTGCGCTGAAGAGAGGGCCTAGTGCTCAGGCCTCTTCATCTCCAGTCCATTGCCTGTCATTAACATACATATCCATATGAAAAGTGGGGTAAGGCCGGAACAGCTGTCCAGTAAAGAGGCAGTGATTCCCTCTCCCAAATGCTGACAGAAGCCTTTAGCCTTCCTTGGGCAATAATAAACCAAACCATTTAAACAGTCTTTCAGGGAGTGAGAAAGAGATTTGGCCATAACGCTACATTCACAGGCATTGCTGGTCCTCATTGGCTTGCCACAGTCTCTGCTAGGTTCACAAAAGTTAAACCAGGCAACAAATCACAGAATTAAGACAATGTGAATATCAGCACGACAAGATGCAGATCCAGACACAACTTACTTAAAAAAAAAAAAAAGGAACAGATGTTTCATTATTTTTTGTCTGATGCTACAATTTCAGTATAGAAGTATTTATGTTAGCTTTAGACATGACTTCTAAGTGTAGTCAAACATTGGGCATTGTAATAAAACTACATTTGTTTACTCTGAGGACTCTGTGTTGAGGGCTTTTCACCCTGAGCAAAATGATTTTGTCTAAAAGGACCTGCAGAGTGTATAGGGATGGAACTGAGCAATCCTCTTGTTTAAACTTGGGTGGTGGGCATGAAGACAGAGGTTAAGTGACTTGCCCCAGGTCACATGGGAAGTCATTTACTTAGGGAGGATTTTCTCACCCAAACCCCCATCCACTTAAGCCAGAAAGTGAGTTATAAAATCAATAATTTAACTTTTATCGCTGCTTTTAATAGTTTCATAGTTTCTTGCTTCTTAAAGTAAGACATGAGATTTAGCTCCACAAAGATGTTGTTATAAAAAAGCATTATTAAATGTTTGTATGATTGTGGTGGCAAATGTGTGGCTCCATTTGTATAAGTTTTGGATTTTAATTCGGAAAAATAAATAAATCACTGAAATTGTTGAAACCAAAAGAAGAACATGGAGAAAATCCCAGTCTGTGTGTGATGTTTAAAGCAACATTAAGATTGAAATGTATCAAAGTTGAATTTATTATTTTGCACTTTATTATATTATTATATATATATATATTATTATTATTTATATTATTATTCATTTGTGGTGATGTAATATTTTTTTCTTACTTCATTGTGCACGTTCATGTATTGTTACTTTTTCGCTGCTTTTATTTATTTTTGTGTCATGTAAAATATAACGAAAAGAAAGTGACAGCGCAAAAAAATTAACATCGCAACATGCAAAAATAATATTACTGCAACAGTAGGCAAATATCCTATATTATTATCACATATCATCAAGTGCAGCCTTTTTTATTTTACTCGTTAACTGATTAGAAAAATACACCAATATTATATAATTTATTATCATTCCCTTACACAGGCGTAGAGTGGAACGGTGCTAAACCTTGGTTCATGGACCTTTTTGAATTTTGTGTTCTTCCACTGAGTGGTTTTCTTCGCATGAGATACCTCGTTCTCTAGAAAAGGAGGTAAAGAGAGAAGCCAGAATCCGGATCTAATGAATAAGAAAAGCTTTTGGTTAAAAGGGGACTGGTTTGTCTCTTCATGGGTCTCTTTTTATTCAGCTTTAGAAAGACGAGGAGTCCTGATTGATAAACTCACCCCCCCCTTCCCCGGCGCCTGTGACCCCAGAGTCATCAAGTACAATACACAGCACCTTAAGTTTCTAAATCTGAGATAGAGAAATAGAAGCAGTGAATGTGTGTCCATTGAGGGAGCGCTGACGTGCTTTTACATCGGCGATAATTCTGTGGCTGCATGCCCAGCGGGCTACCAGCACATTTCTGCATGCAAGATTTATTTTCCATCGGATCATCCTATATCCTCCCACCCTCAGCATTTGCAGCAGCAGCAGCAGCATCCAGAACGTCGCGTGATGGCACTTGTTGCAGGCACTTAAATCCGGCGGAAGTGTTTTTTTTTTTTGTTTTGTTTTTTCATTGAATAATCAGCCAACACCTCAGGCCCTTACCTATCACACTTCCCCTCTGCTCTATGCTTTATTTATCACAGTTCTGTTGTTTGTTGTCTCTGCAGGTTCCACAATTCATTAAAAAAGGAAAAGGGGGTGGGAAGCAGAAGAGTGGGATGGAGTATGGACAGACAGAGCTGGGGCTGTTGGGGGAGCAGGGGGTAAAGGGGAGGGATTAGGATGACTTCTTGAACACATTTTCTCCCTTTTGCTGCAATTAAACAAAGTAGGCCTGTGATTAGTGCAGCGCGGGGAGCAGAGAAAAAGACACCCTTGAATCCCAATGGAGGGACCTGACTGAGCATTATTGCCTGACAATGCCTGAGTTTATTGCTGAAACCTGCTTACCCTCCTGCATGGCAAACCATGGGAACTCCAGTCAGGTGGAAACTTTTTCTCCTTTTCTTTTCCCGCTCCTTGTTTTTCCCCCCCCTCCTGACCACGGAAGCCCTCCAGGAGCTCACAGTGAGGCTGAAGCCACACAACTCCCCCCTGGTAACTGAGATGTTTGGGATAAGCTCTGCCTGGTTTTTGTGCATGAGCTCACACTTGTCTGCTGTTGTTCGAACACAGTTAATGATGAGCTTCCTCTGTTTTTTCCACACCCCTTCCCTCTCTCCTGTCCTCCTCCTCCTCCACCTCCTCTCTCTGCTCCTTTTCTCCTTTCTTATTTGAAGCTAAGCGGCTGTTTAAGTGGAGTGCCTCCTCCCTCTGGCTCTTGGGAATGCTCTCATACAGGCGGTAAGAGAAATACAAATAGAGCTTGTTTTTTAAGTAAAGCTCATATTAATGTCACCGTTTTTTAAACTTTTAAACTACATGTTTTGTGCATGATTTACACCATACATAGCATAAATATCCATGTGTGTGTCTGAATTAGAATAAATCAATTTATGAACATGTAATTCAATTAATTTATGTTCATAAAGTCAATGATATTCTAAGTCAACAACATGCTAATAGTTACTTTACGGACATTTACCCTTAGATACTTTTGGCTATCCATTACAACACTGTGTGATTTATTTTAATTTTTCAAACCATAAATGTCTCTTTAAAGTTCTTTTTGTGGTCATATTTTTTCAGAATAAAGGCTCTGAATTGGGTCATTTTTGTCAAGAGAAGCAAATCATTTTATTCTTAAAATCTGATTTCTGAAATCATCATGCTGGTGGGCCACACCGTCAGTGCCGTCTCCTTCTGACGGCCAAAGACAGCACAAGTGCAGCCAAGCCGCAGTCACAGCACCCTCTGCTGGACAACTTGTTAATTACTTTAAAATGTTTACAGTTTGAATTATCATCTACAACTGTATGGTAGAATCACACAGTGGTCATATTAAACACAAATGACATGAATGTAACAGCTTTGGGGGTCATTTGTGATGTAAACATGAATGTTTTTAATGATGCACCAGGCTACAGGGATCCAAATCTATGCAGTTTGCTCTGTGAAAACCTCTTTCACAACCATGGAAAACTAAATTAACTGATACCAAATCAAATCAGGATTTAAGCAGCAAGACAGGCCTACTTACAAACCAAGTAACATGAAAATGATTTTATTTTAAATGAAGATTTCCCACACTATTTCCAAACTTCTTGGATACAAATGTGTTGCTATTGGAGTGCAGGAATCCTCAAAAGGAGCCAAACATCAACATTAAATACTTGTTATTATGTACAGCAAGGTCTTGGAACGTGGCTACATCTGTGACACATTTCATCTCCCGCTCCTAAGACGCCTGTATCTGCTTGGTGCCGTCACTCTTGGGAGAAATGATCTTAACCTGGAAGGGGATGAAGAACTCTACAAGAGCCTTAGTGTCTGTCAAGTCCAGAGAATATTCCTGAGCGATCTTCCCTGGCGTCCACGTCCGCGGCTGACGCTGGTGGCTGCTGAGAGCCTTCAGGGCCTCGGCGATGGTCAGTTTGCCTTTAGGGACGTCCGTGAGCTCTGCCAGGCCGAACACGTCTCCTGGTAGAGTGAACTTGAGCGGACGACGCGCTGCATCTTTACCATGTGTCACTTCGTTTGATGCCTGTAGGAGGATTGAGGATACGCAAATGAGTGCAGGATACATGTTTGGTTAAATGTTTCAAGTTTAACAGCATATTATTGTTTCTATTATACACGATACATGGGGTAGGTTTTTGTTTAAGTGCAAGTCTGGACATGGGCCTCTGATGTTTTGCTGAATTGTTAGTGTGTGAGAATTATCCACATGAGCAGAGCATTAGCACACTGAGATTTCTTCTAAAAACAAGGCATGTCCATATACTAAGGATACTTTGCCTAAATTATATATAAAAGACTTCTTCAAAAACCTATGAAAATCAAATCAAAAAGATTATCCTCTTTAAGTGTATGTGATTTTTTTTTCCAGTGTATGTGACTGTCGTCCTTCTAAACATCAATATTTGAATTCATAAATGAATGAAATGAATGAATGAGTTGTGAATGAGTGTTGACATTATAGGAAGGCAATAGTTCCCTCATGGAAAAGGAGGGTTAACCCATATGTTGGTTGACATCAAATTCAAGGACTTTCCTGGACCAATTCCCTCAAATTCAAGGACCAAATGTGCTGACTCAGCTTGATGGAGGACAACTTCACCCATGGTGTCCAAATCCAGTATTTGCAATTTTCTAGAGCTGCAACTAACGATTATTTTCATAATCGATTAAACTGTCGAATATTTTCTCGTTTTGGTCCATAAAATATCAGAAAACCTTAAAATGATCAGTGTTCGTCAAACCTGGAAATGATGATGTTCTCAAATGTCTTGTTTTGTCCACAAACCAAAATGACGAACTTTTAATGATTTCTTTGTTATCCAGAGCAAAGAAATGAAGAAAATACTGACTTTTAAGAAGCTTAAACAATCAGAAATCTTGTTTTAATCATGAAAAAAGCTTCAAACTGATTACTCGATTATCAAAATAGTTGTCAATTCATTTAGTAACTGATTAATAACATCAGTGTTGTCTACTGCTGATGGGCAAAGAGGGCACATGTGCAGACCAAGCTGCAGTCACACTATCCTCCACACATAATGTCAGCACTTTTCAATGACTCACGTCCATTTAGGGTCATTTTCATTTAACACTTATTACTTATTTATGACTTATAAATAAATACATTATAAGTCATGAGGTGCTAGAATGACTGGAAAAAGATGGAGGTTCCCTCTTGTGGCACTTCAGAATAAATCACCAGGACTCTATGTTGGTAAATTAGACAGTATTTGAAGTCACTCGCATGAAATATTAACGATTTCCCCAATTTGTGATTATAGTGATAATGGAAAGTCACCATTATTAACTTATTGTGAGCTCTTATCAATTATGCCATGCGTTTAAAATCATCTCATCCATTTCACTATTGTATGATCATTGTAAAAAGGTACAGTCTTATTATTATTGTTATTATTGTTATTATTATTATTATTATTATTATTATTATTGTTGTTATCACAGTTATTCATTGAAATGTCAGTGTCCCGCTCTGACCTCTGCTGCAGCTGGAGGATCCGTGGACTCCACATACACAGACCTGAGGAGGTTGAGCAGAGGGTCGTTCCTCTGGTGAACCAAGGTCTCGCCTGAAGGACAAACAAACACATATTCTCTGAGCTTCTAGTTAGTTAGTTAGCTTCTAGTTAGCTTCTAGTTAACTACTGCTACTCAGTGTGAGGAGTGCTGACTCTTCCTCTGACCCCTGACAGCACAGCAGGAGCACAGTTACACAACTTAGCAGCGGCTCGCGGAGCTTCCACACTCACCGTCAGAGGCCGCGGCAGACGGCGGCTCCTTCACCGCGTGTCGCGGCGCCGCCTGTGGCTTCTCTTTGGAGATTTCTCGAAACGCTCGGTCCTCGAGGTTGAAATTTCTAAACATACGCGCGACTCGCGCCCCCATGTTTGACACTAGACCGTACGACCGCTGTCAATAAAGCGCATTCAAAATGTCGACCGCGAGCGAGGAGGTTCATTTCAGGGCGAAAAAGGCGAACGTATCAAACAGCAGCGACGCCAAGTGTAGGGTAGGAGGATTACAACATACTACACTACATACTACACTACATACTACACTAAATACTACTACATACTACTACTACTACACTATACATGCTACTACTACATACTACACATACTACTATACTACACATACTACACATACTACACTACTACTACATACTACTTCATACTACTACATACACTACATACTACTACATACCTACATACTACTATACTACACTACCACATTACACACTACATACTACATACTACACTACACTACATACTACACTACAACTACTACATACTACTACATACTACTACATACTACTACATACTACTACATACTACATACTACACACTGCATACTGCACTGCACCACTACTACACCACATACTGCTTCACACTACATACTACCACTACATACTACTACACTGCCTACATACTACTACATACTACTACATACTACTACATACTACTGCATACTACTACATACTACTACACACTGCATACTACATACTACACTATACTACACATACTACATACTACATGCTACACTACATACTACTACACTACATACTACACTACTACTACATACTACTACATACTACTACATACTACACTACATACTACATACTACTACTACTACTACATACTACTACTACTCATGCTACTACATACTACACTACATGCCACTACTACTTTACTACACTATACTACTACATACTACTTCATACTACTACATACTACATACTACACTACATACTACTACATACTACACATGCCATACTACACACATACTACACCACACTACACTACTACTACTACACACTACTACATACTACATACATACACTACATACTACTACTACACTACATGCTACTACATACTACTACATACCCACACTGCATACTACTACATACTACTACATACTACACTACTACATACACTACACTACTATACTACTACTACATACTACTACATACTACTACATACTACTACATACTACTACACTACACTACATACATACATACTACACTACGCACTACTACTATACTACTACTACACTACATACTACACTACATACTACTTCATACTACACTACATACTACACTAAATACTACTACATACTACTACATACTACACTACATACTACTACATACTATTACTACTACTACTACTAATCATAATAACAACAATAAGCAGAATAAGACCAATTTTTGATAGGAAAACATTTGGAAAAATTGAAAATCAAGACTTTGTTTTTAAATATTTGATAGTAAATATGATTGATGCCTTTATTGGACTTACTTTGTTATATGGATGTGGATGTTTATATTGAAATATGTATAGCAGTTCTAAGTAGTTGCACTTATGACTAGCACTTTATAGTTTGGCTTAATTTACTTATTATAAATCGCTTTGGATAAAAGCGTCTGCTAAATGACATGTAATGTAATGTGATGTAAAGTATGTGTGTATGTTACTTGAATATTTGTCTATACAGTTGTTCTCAAACCTTTTATACCAAATACCACATGTGAAAATACTCTCAAAGTAACAACATTATCAACGACATCAAAATGCAGTAGTGTAAAGAGGTCGAGCAAAGTCAGCTCCAGACTTATCACGGGAGGCAGATTTATTCCCAATAAGATCATTAGCGCTCTCATCATCCTCCTCTTCCTCACATATCTTCCTCACATATTAGTATAGTGACATTAGATTAGGATGGAGCAATGAGTAAAGTGACTGTAATTATTATTATTTAATTATAATTATTATTATCATTATTCTTTGTTTCATTTTCTGGTCAAAATTCCTCAGTTTGAGAACCATGGGTCGATAGTATCTATTTTTTATAATCTATGTAATATAACCATAGATCAGTGTTCTACAATACAAGCGGATCCGTTATATGACCAGCAGATGGCAGTATTTCATTGTTCAACCTGTTTATAAAATCTGAACAGAAAAATAAAGCGTCTGGCCTTTGATTTTCTGGGCTTCGTGTCATATTAGCACAGATTTCAAACATTAACAAAGCCTGAATGTGTTTCATCAGTAAGGTTTCATTTACAGATCGGTAAATCAGTCTCTTATCCTCTTCCTCCTCCTCCTCCTCCACCAGGACAGACAACAGAAGTCACTTTTCATTATGAAGGAGACACATCTGGAGACGATTATCTGCTCAATCATAGCAAAACAACCCAAAGAGCTCTGTTTTTACTTTTCTTTCTTCTTGGGGAGAGGAATGGAGGGCTTTTTTTAAATCTAGGAGTCTGACTTGTGAGTGAGGAGCTGATGACTATTATAAAAATGAACAACACAAAGTGATGCTGTCCAGGACCAGGGTGTAAAGCAGAGAGAAAACAGAGGTGTTGTCTTAGAAAGGGAATAAAAACAGACCCATCGTTTTGTTTTTGGGTTTTTTTTGGATTCTCATACAGATTTGCAGCGCGGCAATTTGATAGTCTGTGAAGTATGCATGTCTCTGAAATGGTCTGTATTTATTTAGCACATTTCTGGTCACAATGACCACTCAAAGCTGCTTTACACTAGTTTAGCTGTGTCTCAAACTCATACAGTGCACTTTTATATCACACTGCCATCACAGACACCAGGGGCAATGTGGGGGTAAAGTGCTGCAGCTCTTTGTTTTCTCTGCTCCATATTACAGTAAACACACCTCTGCATGTGGCAATTTTTTTATTTACAAATTGTAAAAAAAAAAGAAAAAAAAGAAACCATAAAAATATATCTTGCTTTCACATATATATACTTTATATACATTTCATTGTATTTCTGTGAACTGTAGTAGACAGGACAACTGTGAAGTACAGCGGAGGCGACTGTGTCATAGTGGCTTACCTCGAGAAGAACAAACTTCACACACAGATCGGTTCTAAAGCTCCACAGAAGCTTATTACATCAGAGGTGACATGGTTTCATCTTCACTTCCTATTGGGAATCAGCGTCTTTATCTATTCTATCTATTATGTAGATCTGACAAGTGCTGAAAAATACTTTGAGTCACTGATCGACCATAAAAAGATAATAATATGATTTCAAATATTTTCTGATATTACAAATTTGTTGTTGTTTTTGTTTTCTTGAAAATTCTTGAGTTTGTTGCCCAAGCACTCAGCTGCTCAGAGTGTGGACATTCAATCTGTGACTACATCCATAATAATGCTAAAAAAAAAGTTGTTAAAAGTTGTTTTAACACCAAAACAATCACAATCCAGCTTAAACCTCTCTCAGGTGACCATGCACAGATAGCTAAAACTGGGTTTGGATGGTGTAGTATTTAGATTTTTGAGTCGATTGGCCAGCGCTTGTGTTGGAATATCTGCATCACATGATCTGATTAGTTGCATTGTCCCATTCAAAGAGAAGGAGCAGTAAGAGCAGAGACTTTTCAGTGGAAATGAGCTGCAAGGGAAGCTCCACTTTGACTGGCCTTTGGAGTAGCCAATAGCAATGAATCGGAATTCCAGCTTTGACACAGCGTAAAAATTGTTACTTTGTCCTAAACATTTTACTCATCTTCAACTAGGAAACGTCATAAAAGGGGACAAACTCCAGATTGAAGGTCAGTCTGGAGTTTTGAGGATTCAAACCAAAGACCTTTCTTGCTGGATGACGTCTACTCTCTGGAGAGGAAGTTCAGTGATATTTCTCAGGAAGAGGATAATGATGAGGACATTTTTTAAGCGAGGTCAAGTTGCAATGCGGGGGAGCTGTGAGCAGGACGAGACCGGAGAAATGCAGACTTGTCTCCACAATGGAGTTGAAGCATCTAAATGATATAGGAAATGATACTCCAGGGCGTAGCACCTTTCTGAAATCGGAATATTGGAAAAGCGGCTCTTTTCATATTCAGGTGTGCAGGCAATCATTCAAGCAACATGTACAGTACACGGTTAAGGCAATAAAATTTTGATTTGGTGCCATGAGGTAGCCTGGGTGAGTCCCGCCGAGTCTGGCAGGGATTTGATTTTGCTCTGCAGACATGTCTGGCAAGGACGCCGTTTTGGCCAACTACAGAATCGCTTCTTTCCCCCTGACATCCTAGAGGCAGGCTTAACACGACTATGACAGAGAATTGCTGTCTAGCAGCTTTTGTACACGTCCAACATGGCAGCCAACGAAGAGCAGCTGTCTCTCGAAAGCGACTTGCTCCACGGAGCTCCCCTGGGCAGAAGTCGTTAGACGCCATCACAAGACAGCCATTGCTTCGAGGAAACTACAACAAGCACGTTGACGCGCTTTCTGCCGCTCTGCATCCGGATCATTGGTCTGATTGGCTGTAGGTCCATCCAGTTGCATACAGAGTCTGGACAGATGACGACGTGGAAGGTGTTTCCTCCTGTTTCAGACTCATACTCAATCTCAAATGAGATTCAGATACAGTCTGATGTTAGTCAGGCCAGTAATGAGGACACAACAGCACTATTTGTTAACATCATTGTATTCACATGTCTCCATTTCTGCTTGTCCAGACTAAAATGCTGAGCTTATGCAATGGTAAGAAAACCGCAGCAGTCTGGACGATTCCTCCCCCGCTCATGATGTTAGCACTGTGTGTGAGAGCAGGAAGAGTAGAGGTACAGTAAGATGAAGCAGTCAATCAGAAGGATGGTGTAGAAACACCTCTGTGTGTGCAAGCTCCGACCTTTCTGAAAGCGCGTCAGTAACACAGCCAGCAGTAAGAAGAAGGTAGCAGTGTTGAGCAGGAGGAAGAGTCTGATGTAGGAGGCTGTGCTGAGGAGACTCTCGCTCCCTGCCGTGGCCACCATGTGGACCTCTTTGAATTTACGGCCTTTGACAAAGACGCCTTTTCTGTTCTTGCGACTGTCTGTGTAATCTATGAAGGCCCGTGACTCTGCGTCGCCCTCGTCTGGACTGTCCTCATAAATACGCTTCGATGTCTTCTGTCTCTCCTTCTTCTCATTGATTTCAATCTGTGCAAAAATGTCAGGCAGACTCTCAGAAAGTTTGTCCCCGATGCTGACTTTCTTCCCCCCTTTACCCTTGCCCTGCTTCTTGGACATAGCGAACATCTTCTCAATGACCTCCTCGGTCTTCCTTTTGTCAGAGAACTGGAGCAAGCGCTCGGCAGTCTTTCGGAAGCTGGCAGTGTTGAGGACCCTTCCCAGGATGTGTCTCTCCATCTGCTGGAAGACAGGCTTGACATGCTGGAGGTTGTCCTCCATGACGTTGACGTACTCCTCCACTTCCTCTGGTGAGCTGTCCACAGCAGCGGCCTCCTTCTCAAATACAATCTTCTTGTGGTCCAGCAGTACCATGGCAAACAGAGGCTTACTCGTGACCTCGCCTGTCAGCAGGTAGATGGTGTAAGTGTGATCTTTGGTAGCAAGGTAAATATCCACTCTCTGATTGTCACCACGCAGGCTGAAGCTCTGAACGTCCACCCCTGGTCCATAAAAAATGTAGGCCACCCTTGTATGAGGATATCTCAACGGCATTGTGATGTTCACATAGTTAGAGCCGTTATATGGGTACCCTCGCGGGTAATTCCAGTAACCTGTAACTCCTTTGTTACTGAAGCCGGTGTCATCCATCCAGAACATCTTATACTTGTCTTCACCATGTGACACAAATGCTCCGTGAACGCCATCTATCTTTGTGCTCTGGAATGGCACCTCTGTGTTGTGAAAGAAGGCGCTCATGGCCCTGGTTGGGCTGTCAGGCTCCAGGTGGATGTGATCCACCAGAAGCAGGAGCTGTGGGTGAAGAAGGAGCAGGTTCCTCTGAAAGTTCCTGATCTTCAGCTCTGGATTGTAAGCAGAATGCGCCTCGCCTCGGATAAAGACCATTCCCTGTCTTTCCATGGCGGCCTCTACTCTGCCTTGGGCATCGGCTGCCAGCCCCACCTTGTACTTCAACCACTTGGAGTCACATGCCTCCGTCACCTGTCCGGCCCACGGCTTAAAGCAACTCCCTGAGACTGCCGAGCCAAATAAGACTGCATTGTTCAACAAAGTATACTTGGGTCCATAGAGTGCCTCTGTGATGAATGGGAAGCCATTAGGCACAAAAGTGAAAGAGTTCTGATCTGGGTGCTCGTGGCCAGCGTTGAAGTTCCTCCACCCTTTGATCCACTCTTTGTACTTGCTCCTGTGGACGATGTCAAAGATGGCACGTCCTCCCAGCTTCCCTGACTTGAAGGAGACAAAGGTGTGATTGGTGTCTGCGGGTAAAGCACTGCCGTACGTGACCACACCCCAGTCCTCAAAGTGGTGGAGTCGGGATGTTCCATAATCAGATGGGGCCTTGGCGATCAGGCTCGGGTCATACCTGCAGAAGACAACAAAGCTCAATATCAGAAGAATTAGATTGAAAAACACAAACGACTGAAAGACAAACAAAGACTTTAGCTGTGAAGGGGCGTCGCCTTTTAGCTCCGTCGGCTGCTGTTGACTGAGCAGACAAGTTGGTTTCCTGGTGGTAGCCGAAAACACCGCGAGTGCATATCTTGGATCTCCTGTTGGCTCAGCTGGTGAGGCTAAGCTGTCCGACAATTCAATTTATGATTTGATTCTGCACAACCTCGACTGTTTTGTACACATTTTCTCACTTTACGAGCAGATGTGTAGTCGGGAGAAGACGATGTGTTCTCTGAGATTCTGCCTCTCTCCCTGTAATTCCAGGCAGCAGCGCACAGAACACTCTGCTCACAGTAACAGGAAAACATGCCTATTTTTAAATGATAACCAGTTTTATATTGTATCATATGTGTTCATTTACAAAAGGAACACAAGTAGTGGCTATGTCAGTGAAACTAAGTGTAGCTACACCCCTCCCTCCCTCTTCCCCTCCCTCTTCCCCTCCCTCACTCGGGGGTTGTGTTACCCTTTCAGTACTGCTCCAGTTCAGGTTCAATACTTCTTCACGTAACCTCCCAACATGCAACATGAACTCTTTTTCCTGTTCCATACCAATATCAAATCAAAGAACAGTATAAACCTACAAAACTACAGTCGTCATTCACTCCTCAGTGTCATTCTGGTTTACAGCAGGGGCCTCAAAGCCAAGTGACACAGGGGCCAATGAACTTCAGGTCTGGTCATGAGGGGGCGAGACAATTGAAAAAAACACACACTTGACATTCGATCATGATACCACAATAAAAATATCCATGATGATATTTGCACAGCATTTCAAAATAAAATTCATTGTGATTCACAATGAATCTATGAATGATAGACACAGACAGAACATGTAGACTAGAGCTGCAACTAACAGACATGATGATGATGACATGTTCTCAAATGTCTTGTTTTGTCCACAAATCAAAATGATGCTTTTAATGAATTATTTGTTATCCAGAGCAAAGAAATGAAGAAAATATTCATATTTAAGAACAATCAGAAATCTTGTTTTAATCATGAAAAAAGCTTCAAACTGATTTATCGATTACCAAAATAGTTGTTGATTAATTGTTTCAGCTCTACTGTAGACACTTGTAATTATTACACCAGACAAACTTCTACATCATTTAATGTCACGGGGTGCCACACGTGGTCCACGGGCCGTGTGTTTGAGACCTCTGGTTTACAGCCTGTTCCTTGTGAAGCACTTATGTGATATGTAGGCTTTTTAGGTCGTACTGAATATCATGTTTGTCTTGTATCTGACACGTATAGATGCTGAATATTCAAACTCAAGCTCATTCCTACACTAAATGTACAGGTCTTTCTTTATTTGTTAGAACATTACAGTGGTTATGACTTTGATATGTAACTACAAAGTACTGCACATCACAAGTAGATTGTTTTTGGGTGGATTTCACCTTTTATTAAATTCAGCATCTTACCAGATGAATTCTGTGTGGAGAGTACACCAGCGTTGGCCTTTCCCAGCCTGCCCTGGCCCTTCCATCACCCTGTTCTGATGAATCACATCTGCCAGCCAGTTTCCACTGCCATTACGCAACACGTAGCGGTCCAAGAAAACCAGCTGGCTCTCTGGCCCGTAGAACCAGTTGTAGTTGGAATCTGCAATGGCTACGGTCCGCTGGAATCCTGGTGAGACACAGTGGGTAGCTTCAGTGCAGGCTCAGGCTGGGCACAGTTACTGTACATCATGAAGAAATCATATTGTATCACCAAGAGAAAGCTGACTTTTCAGACTGATTTTAAAGCATTGTGTGCCATCTTCATACTGTATATACATATAACCATGAAAACGCACAGCCACTGAGGTGCCAGCCATCATTCAGGCTGCTGAGGAGGCCATCGACGATAAGCCTTGGCCTTGTCTTCCTGTCTGGTGGAGGGTGAAAGCTGCTACCGTGGCCCTGGGTATGAGGCTGTCCTGGCTGGTGTAATTAGAGGTGGTGTCTAAATGCAGTGGCATTTGAATTCAACCCAGAAACGGTTGACGGGGGGCTGTTGCAGCTGTAGCGCAGTGCTTTCAACCAATCATGTGGCAGGGGGAGGCAGACATGTGTGGTCATTTTTCAGTGCTGCAGCCACGAAGACCAACGCGCCACGAGTGACAGCGAGTCGAGAGAGAGAAAAAAACAAACTCTGAAGATGGCTTTGGTTGCATGAAGTTCAGAGAACCAGAGTGGAACTCAAACTGTCAATAGTGCGCTACCACAAAGACCAGTAACACCACTAATCTCTTTTTCCCCTGGAGAACACACAACGTAAGACTTTACAGTGTATGTGCTGGTGGTCCTCCCTTTAAAGCTAACATGATGTCTGCACTGCAACAGCAGACCATAGTGTCTTCTTTGTCTACGTCAAAAACGGTGACATCACATACAACGAAAAAAACGACACGTTTAAGCTGCTGCTGAAAGCAACTTACAATCATTACAGTGACATATGTGCACTGATTAATAAAAAAAACATCAGCAACAACCTGAAAATTGCTTTCTGGAAACATTCAGACCTCTAACTAACATGTTAACGCCAGGTCTGAACGGGCTCCAATTTAGCAAAGTAAACAAACAACGTACACAAACAAAGTAAACAAACAACGTACACAAACAACGTACACAAACAAAGTACACAAACAAAGTAGACAAACAAATTAGACAAACAAAGCAGACAAACAAAGTACACAAACAAAGCAGACAAACAAAGTACACAAACAAAGTACACAACAAAGCAGACAAACAAAGTAGACAAACAAAGCAGACAAACAAAGTACACAAACAAAGTAGACAAACAAAGTACACAAACAAAGTAGACAAACAAAGTACACAAACAAAGCAGACAAACAAAGTAGACAAACAAAGTAGACAAACAAAGCAGACAAACAAAGTACACAAACAAAGCAGACAAACAAAGTACACAAACAAAGCAGACAAACAAAGTACACAAACAAAGTAGACAAACAAGGTGACAGTTACCAGGCAGGATTGTCCTGTAGAGGAAGGCAAAGTGTTTGAGGAGCCAGGGGTGATCGAAGTGGCTGATGGCAAAGTGGCGCTGCACCAGGAACATGTACTGGAACAGAGAGCGGGTGGTGTAAGTCCCGTAGGCCACGCCCTCATACAGGGAGCCGTCCGTCACATCCTGCAGGAGGACCATGGACTTCTCCATGATTGACAACACCTGCTTAGTCCACAGGTAGGCCTCCTGAAGGTAACCTGGAACACAGAGTGGAGACGGTGGCACAGGTTAAATGCAGTAAAAATAAAATTCCTCCATTGTTTGTGCTGGTTCTACATATTCACGTCCTATTGTACTTCATATTTTGACTGGATATGAAATTCATTTCAGTTTTCTAAGTCAAGAGTTATTGATAATTGATATATTTTTTCCCTCCATCTGATAAACGTCACGTTTCTTTACAGTGACGCAGTATTGAGTTAATAGTAAAGTGAAGCTGCTCTTCAGACAGTGGTAGTTTTTAAGTCAGATATTTTATAAATAACAATGTATTGTCCTCCAATTAACAAACTTTATATTACAATACTACGATGTTTATTCACATCATACTTTTATGTCATTCTTTGCAGTTTTGAGTGTCGTTGTTTTTTTAAGGTTTTGGTTTGTTCCGTCAATGATTTTTTCTTTTGGTTTATGTAAGTGTGGTTTGGTTGTGTATCTGTATCTTCATGTTCATGTGATTGTCAGACGGACTTGGATAAACACATTTGTCTATTTCTGATTGAACCCAAGTTTTCTCACAACTTTTAGTCGTTGCTTTTACGGATATTTTTTTTTCAGTCACACGTTGACGAACAACATCTGCTGCACAGTTTCCAGTCTGTGATGGATCAGTAGGAACCCAAGAGCAGGCAGGCGAGGAGGCGTAGTAGTTTTGATTATTTATGAACAAACAAAGAACAATGGAACAGTGCAGCAGGATGTCGGTGATGGCGAGGGGGATAAGCGTCAGAGGCAACATGCAGAAAGGGCTCAGGTCTGACCACAAGAGTTAATTCTTCATTTTCTGACCCTTAATTCATCTGTGTTTATGATGATTGTTGTCATTAAAATGGACAAAAGTCTCCACATTTGTATGTTTATGGTCAAAAATGATCACTAAAAAAATCCTTGAGGAAATACTGTATATGACTGTATCTGTTAATTATAACCATAACATACAGGAGTTTTACACATGAAATAATAAGCAACACATAGCCCCTTTAAGAATGTATGTGTAAAAAAACCATCTTGCATCTGCATATTATGGGCAAAGATGTCCGTTAAAGGTCAGTCACTAGCACTAGCACTAGCGGTGCTGGTTTCCTTGTTTTTGAATAGAAGCTCCAGCGTGTGCATGCTCAGAATGTGCAATCATAGAGGTGCTCTTTTATGCTAATGCCCAACTGAAAAGCTGCTAACATGTTCAATAACACAGTTAACACAGCAGTAATCCTCTTTGAATGCAGGGACAGTGGACGTGATTACATGAATGGAAATAGCATTTGTTCACAGCAGGACTTGTGAGTGACTGCTGTGTGTGTGTGTGTGTGTGTGTGTGTATGTCACCACTCGAATGAATGGAAAACAGCACCGGAGCAAACACGGTCCTCTTGGTGTGTTACTTCAAGAACCTTCCACATGCAACATTTAGCTGTGGCTGTGGAAAGCATGACACCACTGTGGGACACTACATCATGTATACTCTCACTCACACACACACACACACACACAGCATTTACGACGACAACAAGCGACCACATAAACACTGGGGCCACAGTTCTTTGAGGAATCCTGAGGGCCATCTGCACTAACCCGGCTGGCTGTGGGGGGTGCAGACGTGGGTCCGCTCACTGGAACTGTCCCTCAGCAGTGTTTGGTTTGGGTCTGGGGGACTGCTTGGCCTACACAGTGCGGGGTATTTACCATTGAACAGTAACTCTTTCACAAAGACCACATTTACACAAACAGAGGTTCGGCAAGTGCACACACAGTGCACGGCCATGCTTCAGAGCAACATGTTCTCTTCCTGGTTGTCAATAAATCAGCCACACTCAGCCAACGATGCAGAGATGGTTTTCATCAGCGTCTGCAGAAGTTTCTACTAAAGCACCGACTAAAAGACAGTGTGAAGGTTTTCTATCTATGTCAAACATTTCAATCTTAACGACAACTGCCCAAAAGTAAAGGGCCTGCCATGTGCACGTCGTCAATAGCTTTCCTCACATGTTAAAACGTAATGTGAAGAATGACATTTTTATGGCTTTGTGGACGTCAATCACATGAACACACATCAAGTCAAAAGTCAGACTTGATGTGGAAGCACTTGATGTGCAGCAGCAGCAGCAGCAGCAGCAGCAGCAGCAGCAGCAGCAGCAGCAGCAGCAGCAGCAGCAGCAGCAGCAGCAGCAGCAGCAGCAGCAGCAGCAGCTGGCCTTATAGTTAGTAGACTTCATGTGTGTTTGAATAAGCTCCTCCTCTAAGCTCGACACTCCCATTTATCCCGGCTTGGGACCAGCACACTGGACGTATTCCTTTCCTGAATTGCACTGTAGCCTTTGTATATAAACAGAGGGGGTGGAGTGGCTCAGTGGTTAAGACCCTGTGTGCAAAAGACTTGATGGTCGCAAGTTCAACTCCACCCCTGGCAGGTTGCACTCAATTCCCTTGTAAGTCACTTTGGATAAAAGCGTCTGCTAAATGACATGTAATGTATTGAATTGTCTGCACAGCCCAAGGAATACTTGTTTCCTGATGAGGCGGAATGTTGCATGCTGGACCTTCTACTTATTCTGACACGACATGACTGACAGGTCCACTGCAGATGAACAATGCATTGAGCTGCTACTTACATGCAGCAACAAGAAAACACCTGCAGGAGGAATGCAAGCTGCTGCTGCTGCTGCTGCTGCAAGCTTGTCTTCCTCTGATATCACAACCACAATGGTAACACAGGCGTCTTTCAGTGGCACAGAATGTTATTTCAGGGCACAAGATGATGGGAAATGATCAACTTCTGGTTAAAGATGAGGAACCTGATTTACAAAACCCTTAGAGAGGATATGCACTGTTTCAGATGTGATGTGCCTGATTATGGCTGCAGAACAAAACAGCCACAAATACACCATGTGTTAGCAATCTAGAAAGAAGCTATTTTCTCACCCATGCTGCAAATAAAACCATCAACTCTGCATGATATCGCCTGTAAAGCACAAATAAAACCTGTCATAAACAAATGTTTATCCAGGTAAAGTCACTTTTTTTCCTGGACTCCACCTACGTCAACAAAAAAGAGGTCAGGCTTAAACCCTCCAGAGTGTTCACCCTGCTTCGTGCCTGTTGTTGCACTTCTCATAAAACCACTGTGACCGCAGCGACTCTCAGAAAGCCAGCTGTCATTTGGTTCACATCAGCGCTGGCATCGTTTGTGCCACAAATAAAATCCTTGTGAGTGAAAACTGCGCAGCTTGAACTCCTAGGAAAGAATAAGCAGGTCAGCAAGTACCACAAAGGAAATGCTAGAGAAAATAAGAAACACATCTGAACAAAGCAGGGACACTAGAAAAAAATGATTTCTTTGTTATGAAACAATAGACTCACCTAATGAAAGTATAATATAATCACAACATCCTAAAATAATGTTTGCCCCTTTATTTTGAAAGTGTCTTTTCCAACTGCCATACCAAAGCCCACAGAGAAAATCCAGGATTCTACATACAGCAATCGTGTGTTTCCTTCCTTCCTTCCCTCTCTCTCTCTGTATCCTCATCTTGCAGGTTGCAGGATCAAGATCCAGATCATATCATCCCCATTATTATTGTGCTATAATTAAAGGTATTTGTCAGTTTACAGAGTGATGGGTCTTTCCTCATAGGATCTTTGATGAGTGTAGACACACCGAGCAACAACAAATGACTTTTCTTTCACTGTCATCAAGTTACTTGCCGAGTTTGCATTAAACGTGCCATTATGTCATTACGTCATTATATCTCGATGCACAGCAGTCACGATTAGGACTTCGAGTAATGATTATTTCCATAATCTGTTGATTATCTTTGCGATTAATTGAGTAATCGTTTGATCCATTTGTTACCTTTGTACACTGGAGCGCTGTGACGAAAGAATATCCTGCAAGGGATTAATTAAGTATATTCTATTCTATTCTATTCTATAAAATGTTGAAAAATGTTGAAAAATGTCAGTTGAAAATATTTGACAATTACACTTTCATTAATAATCAATTCATAATCCATGAAGAGATGAACCGTTGCAGCCCTAAATGTCATCACTGGGCCAATATCTTTACATAGATATTAGTATGAGTTCACACTGTGTATGGGTGGATGACTAACCTTGTGTCATGTACACCAGGCTTCCTGTGAGCAGAGCCACACAGTTGGTGGGCTGGTGGTTGTGCAGGTACTGGAACCCCCAACCCCGCACGTACGACTTCTCGTACATGAGGCGCGAAGCGTTGCCGATCACCTGCAGGAAGCGCTCCTGCTGACCCTTGTTCAAGTACTCGTACAGGAAGTCGTAGGCGGTGGCAAAGCCGACCAGAGAGTGCGCCAACGGAACCTCATCCCAGGGAGCGTCTTTGACCAGCCTGCACAACACACAACACGATAACACAAGCCTGAAGGCACGGGGATCTTTAAACACAACACAGGTGTGAAACTTTCACTCTTAAAACAAAGAACCTAACAAGAATCCTTTTAATCACACTTTAACACAGCTATGCACCGTGAAAGCAAAAATAAAGGCGCTAAGTAGTATTTTTACACCGCAACACACAGCTGCACCGATTAAGAAAACGTGTGAAGAGACAAGAAGTGCAGCATTCGCAGGTTCTCGCCCAGTTCACGAGCTCCACGACCTCAAAGAACTTTAGGAGCCTAATTAAAGAGCAATGGACCTCAGATGTGACAAAAGCCAGCGCTGTGGTTTAAACTGTCATGATTTAACTGCAAAAGTCATGATCTCATCTCCAGTTTAGATGCTGTTCACTGAAGCAAGAGGTTTAAGGAAAAGTGGAACATTGGTTTACTCTCGGTCCTGAAAGGCGTCACGTTTTGTTTGTAAGAGTCGAAACAACTCGAGAAATGTTAACCAAAGTAAGAGTTGAAAATATTCAGGGTTATAGGAAAGATTCAAATATTGAATTGATATTTAAAATGAGAAATTAACCAATTCATCTCAATGCATGTACTTCCTTTTAGTGCAATTATTAAAGTAAGTATAAGAGTATAAGAGTAGTAAATCTGTGTTCTGACTACAAATGGAACACAGCATAAGTCTAAAATCTAAAATAAAATAAAGTCAAATCTCTGCCCCGTGTGATGATAATGTGGCATCTTTTACTTCAGTCTCTCTTAAAATCCATCACTTAGGTCAAGGGTGTCAAACATGCGGTCCCTCCAGTCGATTACATGAGGCAGGTTATAATAGTAATAAGATATTCTTAGTTGTACTTATTGCTTTATTAAATGCAGTACACTCAACATTAAATGACATATATTTAAGCTGGTTTACTTACAGCTATTCTCGTTGTTATTTGTTCAAATTTTCTACTTATTTCTCTGTTTTTGTGCATCATAAATATGTTTTTATTGTGCAGTACACATTAGAGCTGAAACAATGACTCGTTGAATCGATTATTAATCGATTACTAAATGAATCGTCAACTATCTTGACAACCGATGAAACAGTTTGAGGCTTTTTTTCATGACTAAAACAAGATTTCTGAAATGTGAATATTTTCTCCGGATAACAAAGTGTGGACAAAACAAGACATTTGAGAACATCATCATCTCCAGGTTTGACAAACGTGTTTTCTGACATTTTATGGACCAAACGATTAATGAACAGCTTTTTTTCTCTAGACCGGCCCCCTCCTGACCAGACTAGATGCTCATTTGAGTTTGACACCCATGCCTTAGATGATCTGACTGATGAAATAAATGGTAACAAGTTTAAAAAAAGTAAGGATCACAACAAACATCAGTGCTGACAGACACGCTGATGGTGTGTTGCACGGAACAATGGCAGAAAATACAGCAGGTTCACACCGACATTCACCGGTATGAGGTCAGACGGTCGTTTCCTCCTCCGACAACGGCTCTGTCAGCTCTGCCATGATCAACGTCTAAAACAACAATGACTTAATCTTAATAATGAGGTTTCCTCCATTTTTTTCCCCCTGTACAAGTGTTTTTTTGGAGTTTTTCCTCACTCGATGTGAGGGTCTAAGGGTAGAGGGAGTCACACGAGACCTAATTTGATGAAGATAATTAATAGTTTCCTCTTGTTAAGTGACAGCTTAAGTTTACCCATTCGGAAAGTGAAAAACTGTGAGAGAATTACTGCCTGGACATTGTTAAATGTGTATTGAAATAAGCCAAAGAACACACAGTCTCACTTCAGTGTGTTTGCAGACCGTGTAAAAGGCCACAAAAGTAGAAGTTCTCCACTGGAAACATGGTTGGTGGCGTTGTTGCAGACATAATTGAAGGGCGTGAATGTACCACAGCTCCTGGAGCCGCTCTGCTCGCTGCACTCTGCGCTAACCTCAGAGGCTGAATGACCACAAGTGCGGCCAACAGGGGGAAAAAAGCCAGTGTGCCAACATGTAAAAACATGTGCTCAGTGGCTTCTCGTCTCTGCGCTGTGGCACACATACTGATATTGTGAAAAATGTGTAATACCACATAATGAGCCGCCCGGAAAATCCCCCCGCCCTCTGATCAGTGGCCGCAGGGGGACAGAATGAGGAGGATTAAGCTGCTGTAGCCTAGAGGGGTTTGGGATTAACTCACATGTGACGTGGTACCTGACGGAGTTGGGGGTCTTAGTTCATGTTTTTGTTTATGTGAGTCTTCTGCACTGAGAACCAGCAGAAGACTCACACAAGCACTCTCACAGAAAACATGACTGCCAGTGGGGAAAAACTGACTCACCTGTTTAAGTCTACAATAGCACAAAAGTGTGTTTGCCGCTTTATTTCACTGGTAAACAGGACTGTCAATCTTCCTCTATAATCCCATTCCAATTGCATTCCTTATTATTTTCAATATTCAAATTGTTAATGATTATGTTTTAACTTAATATCATGTGGTTGTTATACGTTCGGTCCACTGGACCATGCAGGGACACTGGCGGCCTGCAGGTTCCTCTCCAAGGTGTTAAAATGTTGTCCGTGGTGATGGAGAGCACTGACTCACGTTCTACTCGGCCTAGAATATCGACGATGCATCTGGCAACGTGTGGCTCGTCTGAGCTTCGGTGGTTTTGAGAATTCTATCTTTCAACACTTGATCGTGTGTGTCTCTGGTGTGAGAAACTGAAACGCCACCGTTTCAGTGATAATACAGGACCTCCACAAGATCGTAACATTCCTCTGGCCAGAATTCAACCAGGTGAGAATGTTGTCACACTCTGACAGGAATGCCGTACGTGCTCATGCCCGCACTCTTCTGTAAGCTGCAGGTGCAGGTGCACCACATGTGGAGAGTGGAGGCCCAGAGCTCTGCGGAGTCCAACCCACTCCTTCTCCAAGGACTCTTTAGAGTGCCGAGATGTTACCGTGTTAAAACTTCCATGTGGTCTATGTAAATGTATAAATGACTCATTCTGAATAATTAAATATTTTAACATAAACATTTGAATAATGTCGGGCGGGTCTGGGCTTTTAAAAAGCTGTCAATCAAAATGTCTGGCTTAATTTTTAAGCCAGATTACAGCTCTACCGCTGCGTTCCATTTGTAGTCAGAACTTTACCCGTAGACACACTACGATCTTTTTGTGCACAAAATACAACGTAGACCGTTATTATCAACAGCCCGAGATACATTTGTTCCAACGTCTGATGCAAATGAAATGCAGTATTAAGACTATTATTCATTGACTTTAACCAGATTGGGTTGAATGAGTGAGATGACTTGTTCACTTTTCTTGGTGTGATATTTTTCTTTAACAAAAACATAAATTGAAGTGTAGGAAACACTTGGCTTAACGTGATCAAATGATTTACATTTATTGGAAATGTGTTAAAAGTGTAGAAAACAGTGCATTTTTACTGTAGTCACATTTACAACACTGATATTTTTAAAAGAGTAATGGAATCTGAGTTCTATTGTCGGTTGTTAATCAGCTGTGTTAAAAATGTATTTAAACCTTTTCTGACCAACATTTCTTTCTAGTGTAAAATGACAAACATATAAAAGATATTTGGACATGGTTTATTGGATGAGCTGCCGAGGTTTAGGTTTAAACAATTCAGAAAATTAAAGCAAAGTGGAATTCATTCTCTGGTTTTCAGCTCACATCTGAACATTTAATTTCCTTTCATCGGCACACAGCTGCTTAACATATTTCATGGACTGCATCTTTATCAGAGGAAAATGGGGGAGGAGTTAATGCACACATGTGGGAGTGAGGAGATATCTGTAAACTCAACTGACAAATTCTCTGTGGAGAGAAAATATTTTCACTTCAAGTCAAAGTGGTTTTATGAGGTATTGACGTTGATGTTCACATTTACTGAAACTATGGCTGCCAGTGGGGAAAATTGACCACGTAACATCAAGAGCTCTTGTTCTCATCAAGAAATCTTGTTTTAATAATGAAAAAAGCTTCAAACCGCTTCATCGATTATCAAAATAGTTAATAGTTCATTAATATATTAATAATTAAACTAATGAATCGATAATTTAATAATCCATGAATCGTTTCAGCTCTATTTACATCTGTTTAATTCTATCATAACCTTGGTATGTATATGTTGCCACGGAAACTGAAGTTTGATACGATTTCTAAACTGCAGAAAATCCACTGCTGCGTCCAGCATTCATTTCATTTTCAGCGACTTACTTTGTGACATTGGTGTTTGCCACATTGACACAAACAGCAGCTGAAATTGATGGTTTTCCCTGTAGAGTTTGGTGTGGAAGACTGAGAGGTAAACAAACCTACATGCTAGCTGTAAAAGTGAAATGCCATTGTCTCAAGCTGAAAAGATATAAATAATAAAAAAGACAGAAAATCTACCAACTAGGCTGAGCCGCCATCCTCTCCATGTAGTCCTTGGCCAGGTCGAGGGCTCCGGCCCTGTGTGGGTAAAGCAGACAGAACATGGACAGCACACCCAGGTTGTTTCCATACACCTCGTTCCAGCGGGCGCTGAAGTCTGCAGGACTCCAGGGGGGCAGGTACTCCTCTGGGTGCTCCAGCATGGTTTCCCCGGCCTCGCGGATCCTCCTCGCCATATCCCGGTGTGTCCCCGTGGCCGCGTACTGCAGCTCCTCCACGTCCCCACGACTGAAGTACAGCATGGGGTGTCCGTCATAGTTGCCTCCCATGAAGGGGATTTCCCCGCTGGGGTCCCCTTCCGTCGCCGCCACTGCCTCCACCTCCGCCGGGACGAGTAGGAGCCACAGGAGACTTATGAAGAAGACGGTGGGTGCCCCACGTGTGTAGGTTCTCATCGTCTCATCAGCGGGGGAGTCTGGGGAGTCTGGGGAGTCTGGGGAGTCTGGGGCATCACCAAAGGAGCTCAGAGCTGAGAGGGAGGAAAAGGATTTAGAAAAAATAATTGAATAATTAGATACTGATGTAGTTCTGATGATACGCGATTACCATACTGATTTTTTATGGAATTAAGATTTGTGTCAACACTTTTCAGGAATCAGACGATACCTTTTAAGTGGCAGAACAATCGATTTAATCGTTCAAAAATATTGTATTTTATTGTTTAAAAATAGGGATGCACGATATTTATCAGACCGATAAAATCGGGCGTCATTTTTTATCGATCCGATAAAAATTCCGATAAATGAATGACATTGGGGAAATTGTTTTGACGTGCTGGTTACGTCATCTATCGCAGTAAAAAAAAAAACAGAAAAACACAATAAAAACAATTCAAATACAGGCAATAAAATTATAAATGAGTTATTCTTCTTATTGTGAGAGCCGCACAATAATAAGAGAGGCTGTGTATCAGCCTGCAGTGTGTGAATAAAGTGCTGTTCTTCAACGCAGACGGAGTCCCGTGGTTTAATTGGAGCTAAAGGAGCTAGCGGTCTTCGGTGGTCTCCTTACTACGGTTCGGGGGTCTGCCAGCTTGGTTGGTAACACTGCAGACATCATGACTTGGATGTGGGGAGTGCGTTGAGAAATGATCCAGGCTGCGTTGGATACGGAGAGCCCGCTTAGAGACGCTACTCAACGTTTGTTTCCGGTCTAGCTCGTTTTTCTAACGTTACTAGTTGTTGTAACAGCATTTGAAAAAAACTACCAAGTTTGCTAGGCCAAAAAGAACGTTAATCTCCCGATAATACTTAATAAATCAGTATCGTTATCAGGCCATGCACATCTGATATATCAGCAAATTGGATACTGGCTGTGCATGGAAATTGTAATTTTGAGTTAAAAATGATTTATTATTCAAACCTAATCATAAGTGTTGGCCATTGACTTCCTGCACCTCTTCATGTTGTGTTACCCAGTACTCACCACCCAGGACTTCATTCTGAGTTGCTTTTGTGAGGCGAGTCTAGCCGCGCACGCCCAGATGTCCAGACACGCAGACCCCGCAGGTCATAAATGGCCCATTACTGCAGTAACATTACTCTGGTCTGGTGAGACGAGCTCCAGACCAAAGTGCTGGCCCCAGCGTCTCTGCTCCGAACATGAGGGTAAATTCCATGACCTTAGTGGAGCTACTGGCAGAGGCCGTGTGGAAAACCATTTGGTAGTGATTTAAACGCCGTCTAGACGGGAGCCCATTCCGGGAGGTGTGCGCTCTCCTGCGTGTGTTTTGGGGATTTTGTTGTGTTTGATGAACACATTGTAAATATTGGCTGTGTACCTGCCTTATGTTGCAACTCAAGAGATTTTTGACCTCACAGGCGTGGTGAACATGACGATGCGTGGTCAAAGACCAAACTGTTGAGACAAATCATCCCAGGGAGGCTGGGACCGTGTAACGAGCCAAGAAACATAATTAAACTCGCTGTGTGATGATAAATCATTCAACAGATTTGTCATTTGTACTCACCCCATGACAAAGTTTGTAACAGATGAACTGTTTAATCATTTATCAATAAATAAAACAACACAATAAGCTGGTTACTGCTTGTCAAATGTGAGGATTTGTTGGTTTTCTCTGACTGATTTCACTGTCACTAAAAAGTCTATAAAGTCTAAAAGGTCCATCTTGAGCTCTGTGGAGTCATATTAGTATTTGTTTTCTATATTTTGTGACAATTTATATACTAAGTATTCAGTTTAGTCTAACTTAATTAATAGGTTAGCAGATAAGGGAAATAACAAGGAGTTGGAATCGCCATGTAACTCCATAGGCCACGTGTGTACATATACAGTATACATATATATGTGTATATATATATGTATATATATATGTACATATATATATATATACATATATATATGTATATATATATATATATATATACATAGTGAATAGCTACTCTGCTGATTGCAAAAATGTGTCAATTTGAATGAAAGTCTATGGTAAAATGAGACTTCTACTTAATTTATAACATCAGTAATATATTTTCTTAAGGACATAATGGTCTCAATCACTAGGTTCCAGGTCTCCTTCAATAAATCACAATGCCAATTTTGTAAATTATGTTCACATTTAGGAGAAAATAGATGATAGACTCGTGGTATTGTCCAACAGGAGCCTGGTTGCAGGTGATTTTGAGGTTCAGATTCCTACTGTCAACATCTTCTCCGTCCAGACACGAACATTTGCTATTCCAAATATCAAGACTGCCAGCAGGGACTCAAGGAGAAACAGGTTTCAGCCATTTAACTAAAGGCACACCTAATAAAATCTATCCCACTTAACTATTTTCAGACTATGTTGACTAGTTTGGGCTCTTACTAAACTGCTCCTTCTCCAGCTCCAAAGTCCATGGAAAATCTGTGATTTTACATCAAGGCACTGAGGAGTTGTTGATCAACTGCTGCCTCCATTATTGAATGCAAATTTGGTATTTTGCGACCTCTGAGTTAAAAATCCTTTGTTCAGATTAACTGAGTGACGGAAACTTGAGGCAGCAGTTTCTGTGTCCCTGAGTGAGTGGCTTTGGTTTCCAGTCAGTTTCCAGTTGTCTAACAGTGAGATCAAGTGGTCAACATATTCTTCAGATATCAAAGACGTGAGTAGGGGTAGATTTTTTTTCCTCGTGTCCATGCTGGCACCCATGTTTTAGCATGTTTTTGAACGTAAAATATGGATATTTGGTGCCAGCATAGCTATAATAGTATCTCACAAGCAAGGACTTTAAAGTTCTGTCAACAGGAGCAGGAATGAAAGTGAAAATGCAGGGAGGGCATAGCACCACAGCACAGATGAATTATTTACAATGTTTTGACTAGACTGTTTGAACCAAAGCTTTGAATGTAGAGTGGCAGAATTAATCAATAATTCCATAATAACTTTACAGCGTAATGTACGTCAAGTGATCTGAGAGTGAAGTAGACTCTCTGGATTCTGCTAACAGGCTAACAACTAAATGTCCAACTCTCTTTTAGAACCTTTTCCTTTTTTTAAGTTTCTTTGCAGTGAAGTAAATTGGTAAACGTATCTCAGGCTAGCCATTGTTAGCATTACCAGTCGATGTCAATGCTCTCCATGTTATTTTGTGAACACAGCAACATGTCTGTGGTTAAAAATGTACCATATGTTCGACTGATTTACCGTGAAACAAACATGATAGACGGACTATTAACGGTAAAAGTATCAGTGTTCTTGGAATCCTGACCTCAGGGTATGTTGCTCTAAGTTTCCCAGTTAAAAATCAGAGCGTTCCCTCTTTGTGACCTCGGAAATTCCGAGTTCCGACTACAAATGGAAAGCAGCATAGCATAGGTATCGAGAAAATGTACTAAATTGGTACTAGATCTTCATCGGTAAGTACTGAAGTATCAATAAGCATGCAGGAAGCTGCCGGTGGCATCAAACAACATATTTGATGTTGTACTGCGCAGTTTCTCAAGTTCCTTCATCATCTCTCCACTCATTATGGCAGACAAGCACCTAAAGGGCGAATAGTGAGTACAAATGAATTATAAAGGTAAAGTTGCTGCTGCTGCTGCTGCTGCAGGAAACTATCGCGTGATGTGTATGCACATAGGGATCCGATCATTTCACAAGTTTTCAATACAGTTTGGCACAATGACGTGGCAGCCACATGATAACGCCTTCCTCCACTCACAGTGACCTTCTACAAAACAACTGTGGATTAGCAATGCTGCTGACAATGTAACATTAGCTAGTGAATGTTATCACAGTGGGCTAAACCTAAGTTAACTTGAGACTGGGTTGCTACGAGGGCTGTAATCAACCAAAGGAATTCTTGGTCGACTGAAGCTCTGAAACTTCAACGCAAAATCAACTGGTCGGGGGGGGGATATCATATATATATACTATACTACGTTGATCAGCGTAGTATCAACTGTTGAGGAATATTTAGATGATTTGTCTCTGTGCCCCGAGACTGAACGTCTGCAGTTATAAAACGAATCAATGATTATTAGACTAAAACATTGAAATATGTCAATTCTGATATGATCACATACTCAAAACAGACGGAGAAACATAATGAAGACAAGTTAGCTTAGCGTTTAATATGATAAGTTTGTCGTCGAGCTGTGATATGAAAACTGTTGCTGGCAAACTTAGCATTTGACTTTGTTTTTGTGACATGCTGCCATGCATCTGTCTCCTGTGGGTGGGGCTAATCCAAAATACTGAAAACAAGAGGGGGCGTTCTCTGAAGACTCGCTGTTACCTGTGGAACAGGGGTTCTCTGAAAACACCCCCATTAGCACTTAGTACATTCCTCCAGATGAAATAAAAATTAACCATAGACTGTATAAAATTAACACGGAAGAAAGTGAACTTATCAGAATTGGAGTCGAATCAGAACATATCGACTCATAAATCGACCAGTCGAGCGGGACTTTACAGCCCGAGTTGCTACCAACAAAAACACAAATTTAATTAACTGAATTAACACACACACACACACACTGGTTTCCATGACTTCAGAGGACATTGCATTGATTTACCCTAACTCCCTGGAGACCTACTCTAACCTTAACAATAACTACTACTGGCTATCTATTTTATTTATTCTTTTTTTACAAGCACGTTTCCACTACGTCTGTTCCAAACTAGTGAGAGAAATGATTGGTGTGTCAGGAAGTGAACCAATGATCTGCTGTCCATGCCTTACGTGTCGGCCCACCCCCCCGCGGACGGTAATAGATATGATTGGGCCGGTCCAGTGTCAGTATAGTAAATCAACCAATGGGCCGTTGTTCAGGCTGTTTGTGGGGAGATCTGTGTGGTCTACCGGGAAAATGACCGGTAGACCAGATTACCCTGGAATGACTGAAAATAAACCCGGTGGAACTGTCATTTTAACCTGATAAAATATTAATCAGGGTTCAAACTCCAGGTTCAAGAGAACCAGGGTCATGTTTGTGTTCACGTGTGAGAGTGGGTCACACTACATACTACATACTAACTGCATACATGTTTCCCATATTTTCTGGATAAAGTAAGTCCAGTTTTTAAAAACTCAACTGTTTCATGCCACTTCCTGTGCTGTAAATAAAAAATAAAATAAAAACAGTTCCACCACAGACGTAAAGGTTCTATACATCACTCTCTGCCCCCTCTTCCTCCTCCTCCTCCTCCTCAGTAAATTACATTTACTGCCTCTCACTCTTTTCTTTCACTTTCCTCACGTCTGTCTCACCACTTCACTCGTCTGTCTCACCACTTCACTCTGAACTCTGTGTTACTTTTCAACGACAGTTTATCAGGTTAACGTTTATCGGTGACAGATAATCTGCGCACAAACGTCTCCTTGTTCACGTCGACCACGAAAAGAGCAAGGAAGGAAGGAGGGAAGGAGGGAAGGAGGGGGGGGAAGGACGTGAAGGCGATAGTTTACCTGTCAGAAGCGGCGCTCTCTGCTAACTCTTCTCCCCGTCCTCATTTCTTCCTCCTCCTCTTCTTCTTCTTCTTCTTCTTCACCTCCGTCACTGAGAACGTGGATGTGAGTTTAGAGAAGTTTGGTGGAGTAAAGTTAGAGAGAGAGGAGGGAAAGAATGTGAAAGTATGGAGGGAGCGTCATGCTGGCGAGTGAGGAGGGGCGGCAGGGGGACTGAGGCTTAAAGGAGACCTAATGAATTAAGTGGCCTCCTTCCTTCCTCCCTCCCTCCTTCTTCTCCCTCCTCCTCCCTCTGTGCACTGGGCTTCACTCGCTCAACTCAAGCAGGGGCGTTTTAAAAGAAAAGGGGGACCCAGGGGGCCCTAGAAGCAGATGCTGCATTCCTTTTACTTAGGATGTTTAGAAGTCGGAAACTTGGAGAGGGGTCTAGGTGCAGACCTGCACTGTCAGGACCGGAAGCTGATTCGAAGCCTTTCAAAATAAAGGCGACCATACCGGAAGCATATATTCAAAATAAAAGCTAGCATACTTGAAGCACGTATTTTTCGTTCCCCATGTGAAGTGTGAAGACGACGAGGTGGGTAACAGTCAAGTGACAACAACTTTGCGTCATACGAAGAAACAGAAACAGTCTTTATTCACTAGAACGTTATGTTGCACACTATATATTGTCCTGTAAAGTTATATTAATTTGAAAGAATCGGGTTTTGGACTTTTGGGTAGTTTTTAGCATTGTTATCGTATGATAGTGCTCACTTAAATGTGCCATTTTCCTACTCAAAGACCAAGAAAACTGAATTATATCATATCATTTTTATATTTTTTGTTTTACTTATTACGACATTATTTGTCTCTTAGAGATGCATATTTCGATCTTAACTACCGGCACTACGCCGAAACAATATTAAGCAATTATTAAATGAATTATGAGGTGTTATAATTGCAAACAAACATAAGATATGCCTATATAAAAAAAACAAGTAAATCAATATGTAAATGGATCCAGCAGTGCAGGGGGCTAAATTTTCAATGATAAATAATGGTATAAAAGAACAGTCAGCACACATTAAGGTGTATTTACAGAGATGTATTGTTTCAATATGAATTTGTAGTGCAGACTAAACTAACAGCTGTCCTTTTTGTGAATTATATTAAATTAAAATATTGCATGTTTTGAGTAGGCTAATAATGTTTATAGGGGATCATAACAATAGATTTACATCTAGTTTGCACTGATTATCTGTAGAATAACCCTAGAAGTGGTCATAACGTTTTGTATTTTCTTTTTTTTTATATATATATATAATATTTTGTTCGTTTTTTATCTTGACATTTTCCTGAGTTTTTTCACCTTATACAGTTGAACTGGAAAGATATACAGGTTTTTTTAAAAAATCTCTTTCATTAAACACATGGATACACATAAACATATTTACATTGTAAACATAAAATAAAGATCCAAGAAACATTGGGAACGAAAAATACGTGCTGCCGGTACGGTCGCTTTTATTTTGAAAGGCTTCGAATCAACTTCCAGTCCTGACAGTGCAGGAGACCTCACAGTGCAGGTCCGTAACGAAGGGTCCTGACAGTGCAGGTCTGCAGCTAGACTGTCTTGGAAACTTCTAACCTTCTCCAAAATAATGCTCGTTTCTTTTTTCTATTCAACACCAGACCACACCCCCTGTGTTTGTCATACATACATTTTGTTGTTGTTGTTGTTTTCTCCCTTTACATGCTATGAATGAGCAACAAGTGAGCGCTAAATAAGGTTCAGGAACAACATGTGATTACTTAGTATTATTTATAGTTTATCTGATAGTGACAATACAGATAAACATCCTCCCTCTGTGTGTAAACTGTCAATAATATGGTTAATATGCATACATGTATATGTACACACATATATATATATATATATATATATATACATATATACATGTATATTAATAACAAAGTAGAAGAAAAGGGTTGTGTAACAGTACTGGTCTGTTGGTAGTTGATCTGTCAGTGCTAAATATTAAAATGTACTGTAATGTTATTCCAATATGTGGCATGCTATTTTGGTGAAGAGACAACAAAGAAGACAACCATGGACATTTGTTAGAGGTTAGACATTATGAGGATGTCGTACTGAAGGACCCACACATGCACAATGAAACATGAATTTGGGTAAATTTCCTGATTAGAAATAACTGCTAATGAAACACGAATATTACTTGTATGTTTTTCGATATTTGCACATGTGGAAATGCGAAGTGTTGCCTTTGTGTCACTGCTGCATCACTACTGCATCACTGCTGCATCACTGCTGCATCACTGCCACGTCCTGTCACGTTTTTAATTTGGGCAACCATGTTATAGCAGAACTATGCAGGGTTTTTACCCTCATTTAACAGGTTCAATGTCGCGTTTATTTGTTTTTTTAGTGATGTTTGTCTTTGCAGGGCAGTACAGTTTATGAGACACGGTCGACCTTCTTAGATATAATCAAACACAAACAAACAAACACCAGAACAGGTCTTATTTAGGAAAATCGTCATAGGTTTTATTTCATTGACAGTACTTCAACACTTGAACACAGACTTGAACCTTCCCTGTGTGTTTTCAACGACTCAAGACTACAAATAAATCCAACATAAGGCAAATTTGCATGTCAAATTTTTCAAGGTCGCATGAGAAAAGTCGAGTACAATCACTACAAGTGTATGTATGAAACACTCTGCACACACATACAGCACAATAACTCACGGTGGATGACCCATCTCACATTTGTGCCAACAGCTGTACACTGCACATTTTCAAAATATGTTCTCTCTGTTTGTGAGACGGTGCCATCGAAAAAGAACAATTCCACATTTAGAATTTGAGCAAAATGAGAAGACTGAAACCAGTGTCATCTCTGTGTAGTTCAGGGATGCTCATGGTGCGTTCCATTTGTAGTCGGAACTCGGAATTCCTGACTTGGAAACATGGAGCAAACATGGAGCAAACATGGAGCAACCTCACATACAAGCAGTTTTGTCAAACACATGAAAAACAACAACCACAAAACACGTTGAATGATAAACAACAAATGTAACACATGTAAAACCTGTTCAAATGCAACACTGGTCAGTTAAGAATGAACTTATCTGAGACCGTCAACAGTTCAGTTTTGTGCGTATGTGCGATGGGTCTGTGTTTTATTAGAATCTCAACAGTAAAATTTCAAAGAATCTAATACGTAACAATCACAGTGTAAAAGCACAACAGGCCAAACCGTGTGAAATAGGCTGCTAAATGTTCCTATTGCTAATGAAATACACCGTAAACAAGCCAACAGACCCCAAAGCATTTGATACATGACATGGAAGTATTTCAGATTTTGTATTTTTTAATTTGTTCTGCTGGCTCTGTTCAATAATAAACCGCTGGTTACCATTCACTGTCCTCTTGATTTCTCTTTGCTCAGTTTAAGCAATATTTTGTAGATATTGATCTATAGTAGCATAAACTACAGCTTACATTTGGCTTCACCCATGTTAGATAATTCATTTTTAACATACTCTGCAAATCCATCTAACCGAACTCCATGAAAGGACGCAGAATAAAAATCAAACCAAATAATGTAAACCGTCATGGAGTAAAATGAATTCTGCATGTAAATCGATGCCAAAATATGTCGTCATATCTTTTCTTCTTTGTATTATACACAAAAGACTTAAAGAAAGAGATTTACCATCATTCCCACTAGGCCTTGACCTGTTTGCATATTAAAGTGAGTCATTAGGACCTGACATAACTAGTTCTCAGTAGATGAATTAGGCCTAGTTTAGACTGCAGCCCAAATTGGATTATATATTGCATGTGATCAGAGTGTCTGTATTGACATTGTCTAGTCTAATCTCACACATGGATTTCTAGTAAAATAACTATTACATTTTTAAACTATTGCTTAATTAACTTCCGTCTCTCTAGATCTACATCGTTATTGTTGTTGTTGTTATTCGAGCGACGCATAACCCCGGGACTCCACTGCATGTGTGTAAATAACAAATGTGTTGCACTACATTACATGTCCTGCTCTGAATGTTCCGTCATCCAGCAAAAATAGAACATATGTTTTCGATGGAGCCGGTACACAATGCAAACAGAGTCGGTGGAAGACGACACATTGACATTGAAGTGGAAGTGTCACTTCCGATACCGCGACTGAGATGCTATGCAACGAGTAGCATTCAGTGGAGTCCTGTAAATCCTATGTGAGTGACCAAGACGTTCAGATTTAAATGGATCTGTAAAAATACGACCAGAATCGCATTCCAAGCCACCTCCTCATGTGGTTTGAATCAACTTTGGAAATTTAGATCTCATGTGTTTTTTTTAAGATAGTAGATACAATCTGGATATGCTTAAAAATATGATTTGGGCTGAAGTCTAAACAAGGCCATTGTACTGGGATCAACGAGAACTTCTGTTATGCTCACAGCTACAGAACTCGGTTTAAAATAAACCTGTGGAAGTGACTGATTGAATTAACGGCAATTAGACAACAGACATTTCGGTTTTGGCACTAGTTGTATTTTTGACCTTGAAATTTGACCTTCCAGTCTTGGCACTGGTTAGTGTCATGTGCCGAGATATCAGTCTTGTGTGAGTGTGTTTTAAATATTATGGCACGAGTTCCACACCGACAAAAGAAAAACTCTACACAAGGCTTTTAAAGCATATATGATGTCACTATGCAGGTACTGCATATGAATGAAGCACAAGTAGTTCATATTTTTAATCACTCAAAGAGCACATGTCACCGCTGCACCAAAAGAACACAGAGAACATCTAACATAGTCTTTATCATTAATTATTACTTATTATTATTAGTAGTAGTAGAAGTAGTAGTAGTAGCGTTGTTTCCCAAAGTTGTGTTTTACGAAACAGCCAACACAAAGGACAGCATTGTGCCAGTTTTTTAGCAGCAATGACCTGAAAAGTAAAACACCTTCCATTAAACTGACACGGGGTTTTGAAGTGTGGTTTGTACTTCTTCTTCTTCTGAAGTCGGGCCGCACACACTTAACACAGTCCTGCGTATGTGATTATGAACACGGATAATCACACATAATTACAGCACACCCCTGCTCAGAGAAGCAGCATGAGACACAGTGGCTTGCTCTCACTCAAACACGGCTACAAGAAGGGCCAACAATAGGATCACACAACAGAATTTATGCCACAATAAGAGGATGACTTTACACAGTCTTTTCCTTTGTGTAAAAGTGGAAAAGTGCTCACTTTCCTGCACCAAATTCCACAGAGAAAATCACAGATTTCAGCTGTGTCCATCATTAGGTTGGATTATGTTATATTGTTGATTCAGGGTTTGATTCTTTGTGAGGGTTTAGTACATCACTGAAACAAACTTACCAAATGACGTAGCAGGAGACCCGCAGCTCTATTAGCTGAAATCACTGATTTTCTCAATGGACTTTGGTGTGGGAGAGTGAGCGGTCAAGAAGAAGGATGCCTAACGGTGATATCAAAGACATTAACTGGTCTAAAATGTGATTGGGTGAGCCTATAGTTAAGTGGTGGCCTTCAACAATCCCTTTAAGGTGAGTCAATCATACAGTCAAAGGAAATATTGTTTTATTTTATTTAAAAAAAAAAAGGAGATGTCAGGGGTGTTAAACATAAATTCAGCCACAATGAGGGACAGACACTGTGACTGTCGATAACGTTCTTGAGGTAATCACTTAAGGGGAAAGAAGAGGTTCCCTTTTATCCCCCAGAAAGGTTTTGAAACACAATCAACCATAAAAAATAACATTTAACACGACATCTCTTATTATTACTGTATGCAGACACGCACACTTATTTTTGTCACTAAACCACGAAACAACGTTCAGGCGTTATTACAGAGATACTGTGGCTTCTCTGAATGGGTGAGGAGGTTATGCTTCCTGTGCTCCACAGATGGTGGTGGTGGGGGGGGGTCAGGTGGGAAACTACAGGCAAATATGGAGGCACATTCCTCTCCTGAGGCAGAGGGGTAAGGGAGGACTTGTTTTTTTTTTTCTTTCTTTCTCTCAAACCGTTTTCCTTTTTTTTCTCTTTTTTTTTTGTTTTACTTCTTTTGACAGACTCTCGCACCACTTCAGCAAAGAATCCGGGGGCCGGGGGTAGTAGCCGGTGGTGTAGGGCTTGTCAGGAGAAAACCTGGGGAACTTGAAATCCAGAGGGAGATCTGGAAAGATCAAACAGAACAGTTATGGAGCACATGTTACGCTGCTGTGGCTACTCAACGGCAAACACTCACGTTTTTGATTTATCATTCGCAGGGAAAAGCACGCTTTGTTCAGAACTGCAGTATCAAATCATCCTATTTTTACCTCCAGGGATAAAATGAATATCATGACTCAATGAACACTGAGGGTAGTGCTGGGAATCAGTTTGAGAAACAAACCTTAACCGTGCCGTGGCGAGGCGAGGCGTGGCGAGGCGCATAGAGCCGGTGGAAACACGCCACTACTGATGAAGGCAACAGTGGTTTAAAAACTCCTGTGTGCCGTGATGTTACATCGCAGACTTTCTCTGGAGGATTTGGTGCAGGGAGAGCGAGCGGTTCATGAAATGACACTAACTTCATTTTCCAGTCAGAATAATGTCTCTAATGAGCCAAACTGGTTCCCAGAAAATGAACTGTCTTTGGGGTCAATCCCAAAATGTCCTAAAAAACATAGATTCAAATGTCCTGGAATGTGCGAGGGAAACCCCACGCATACACATCTGTAAACAACTGTAGACAAACGACCACCAGTGTTGGTGGAACTGGAACGCTTACATCCAGATACAGACACAACAAATAATCTCAGTGAGAAAACAGCCCTGAGCTCATCATTATATGGGAGACTGGCTCTTTTACCCCCCCCCCACACACACACACACACACACACACTAACTGCTCTGCAACAGAAGAAGAAGCTGGAGCTGATTCTGACTCACATGTGGCTCTGGTTCAGCCCCTGCTTTTGCCTCTTATGTCTGTCGCTGAGACGAGACACAAAAGATGGAGAGAACGTTTGATGTGGGGACAGAGATTTTCCACCACGATCTGTTTCATCATTTTTTTTAATCTCTGTTTTTACACAGTGAATTTGAATCTCATGATTGTTCTAAACAATACGTTGCGTTATTCACCAAAGGAAACGCTTTCTGTGCGACGTAGTCCACAGATTTACTGTATCGACAACAGAGTTTAAATTAGTAATATTCAGTCATTTGATGTTAAAGGTAAGGATTATATATTATGTTCTTAGACACATAGTCAGTGTGTGACTGTGCAGCAAAGGGTGGGCGTGCACAAGCTAAGCCAAAACATGGCTTCGATTGGGGACAGCAGAAAAACAAAAACAATTTTTTGCCCCCTGGTTTACTGCTTAGATCATTTCATTTGTGATAATTGTTTGAAAACAGTCCATAAAGGAGGCAGCAGTGGATCAACAGTTTGTTATGCCAGGTACAATTGCACTGAAAACATGTGAAGAAGCTGAAATAACTTTATGTTATTGCTGAATAAATGAGTGCAGTGAAAGACAATATTTAGACATATGTCTCTAGATCAGACAAAAACAGCTTGGAGAACCCCAGGAGTCTATTTTGGGCTTGTTTGCATTTCCCTTTATGCTGCGTCTGCATGCGGTACATCCCTTTATGCTGTCATTTTATTTCATTCTCACAGCTTTTCCTTCTGTAAAAACTTCCTAAATGAACAGCCTTCTTATTTATTTAGCACGTAGAGATAGGGCTTTTATTATTAACTTTAGCTGCTACACTCACAACTACCTGTTTGCTTTCAATGGCTTTAAAGACTTTAAAACTTTATTGCTCATGTTTAAAGAAGCAGGTGCTCGGTCACAAAGCTACAGATCTTATTTTGAATGTGTAAGTAACTAAGGTTCCAACCTCCTGTTTACGTTACACCTACAAAATTTGTGTCGAACTTGGACTTTTTATCTCATAATACTGACTTTTTATCTCATAATTCTGACTTTTATCTCATAGTTATGACTTTTTATCTCATAATACTGACTTTTTATCTCATTATTATGACTTTTTATCCCATAGTGATGACTTTTTATCTCATATTATGACTTTTTATCTCATATTATGACTTTTAATCTCATAATTCTGACTTTTAATCTCATAATTCTGACTTTTTATCTCATAGTTTTTATCTCATATTATGACTTTTTATCTCATAATTATGACTTTTTATATTATGACTTTTTATCTCATGATTATGACTTTTTATCTCATATTATGACTTTTTATCTCATGAATATGACTTTTTATCTCATATTATGACTTTTATCTCACTTTTATCTCATAATTGAGAGTTTTATATAGTTCTGACTTTTTATCTCATAATTATGACTTTTTATCCCATAGTTATGACTTTTATCTCATAATGACTTTTTATCTCATATTACTTTTATATCTCATAATGACTTTTATCTCATCTGACTTTTTATCTCATAATTATGACTTTTATCTCATATTATGACTTTTTATCTCATGATTATGACTTTTATCTATATTATGACTTTTTTATCTCATAATTATGACTTTTTATCTCATATTATGACTTTTTATCTCATGATTATGACTTTTTATCTCATATTATGACTTTTTATCTCATAATTATGACTTTTTATCTCATAGTTATGACTTTTATCTCATAATACTGACTTTATCTCATAATATAGTTATGACTTTTTATTACTGACTTTCTCATAATTATGACTTTTATCCCATAGTGATGACTTTTTATCTCATATTATGACTTTTTATCTCATATTATGACTTTTAATCTCATAATTCTGACTTTTAATCTCATAATTCTGACTTTTTATCTCATAGTTACTTGACTTTTATCTCATATTATGACTTTTATCTCATATTATGACTTTTTATCTCATATTATGACTTTTTATCTCATATTATGACTTTTATCTCATAATTATGACTTTTTATCTCATAATTGAGAGTTTTTATCTCATAGTTCTGACTTTTTATCTCATAATTATGACTTTTTATCCCATAGTTCTGACTTTTTTTTTTTTATGACAGTCTAACTTGAATGTGTGAATATAAAAGTGATAGGTTCGTTCCTGCGATGGACTGGTGAGCGTGTACCCCGTCTTTTGCACGATGGCAGTTGTCTCCATAGCTTCTTCTCCACATACCTGCTATGTGCTCAACACTAGGAATGGCCATAGTGCTGTATTTGTGAATGCACTGGCTGCACCAGGTCAGTTTCTGGCTCTCCTCGTCTTCTCCTCCACTTCTGTATACGTCGACAAAGTACGAGCCCCACTGGTTGGACACGGCAGAGGGTGACTTCATGCCCTGCTCCTGTCGAGGCAAACGACACACACGGGGCAAACTGTGTAACCGTGCGTCAGGACTCGTCTTCAGACAAGTACAGACCTGATTAAAGGAGGTGGGAATTCTACCCGGAGCACAGGGGAATATGTGGGAGACTTTAAAGTGGCTTTAACTCACACAGACTTCTGGGTAACTTTTCAGAACGGTGGTAAATCATATTTCCTGAGAAATCCCCCTCTCACTTATTCAGAACATCAATACCTTTTTCTAAGCAGAAAGAGCTGCAATCGCCGTGACAACAGGAGGTGGGCGTGAAGAGGGTTCAAGATACGTGTGCCTTAGAGAGAAATGGGTGTTTTGCTTTGTAATGTCAGCCTAATCATCAGGGACTGTTGCATAACACAGACACCACAAGAGGACGAGACAAAAGAAAAATATGCAAAGGAAGATGCATGCTATGAAGATTTTTTATCAAGTACGTCTAAAAATAATGTTTGAAATGGATCCAGAAACAGAACAAAGTCAGACAGCCGGAGGTATCACCTCGCTTGAAGTGTTGAAACACAAACCACTGACCTACTTTACCTCAGATCGACAGTGATTCAATTAATCACAAAAGACACTTAAAAGCCCTGAAGCAGCAAATACTCCTTTATCTGCGTTTAATCAGCCTGGAATGGCTGGAAATGTGAATGTAGTCGTCTGTAAGGTTGTCACTGAGCTGTGTGATTCCCCTCAAAGCAGAGAGCCACGTTCACACTGGCTGTGATGCAGATATTACAGAAGATTTTAGCCACTTAAAGGAAAACTTCACTGATTTGCATTTAGCTTTGTATCACTAGAATAGGGCTAATGTTTTTGAAAACTGATGCTTCCCAGCCTCAGTTTCCCCTTAGCCGAGAAATATCTTCATTCTTTTTTTGGACACTTGGTCCGAGCCTTGAAACTGCAGCACTAATTCCGCACTCCTGTTCCCCTACGACCCACTCGTAGGGGGGCGGGACCTCATTCCCAGGATGTAAACAGTGTCCACCATCAGTAACAAAGAAAAGAAGGCGAAACTGAGGTTGGGAAGCACAATTTTTCAAAAACACTACCCTATACTAGAAATAAAAAGCTAAATGCAAACCGGTGAAGTATTCCTTTAATAATAACTACACTGGCTTTAGTCCATTATATCTGGCCATCAGTCAAACTTGTTCAACTGGAAATTGCAGTTTGTGTCACTCTGGTCGCTGCTCACTCCTCTGGAGGAACGTCCAAAGAGGAACGTGGTGTTTTTAGATCCAAGGATTTTAAAGTCCAAACTGACAAAATGAGACATTTGAATTTGCTGATGGAGGCAGCAGTGGAACGACTTTGATGATACCTTAAGATATCACAGACTTAAGCAGGCATTACATTTATTTTCATGAGTCTTTTGTAAAGTGGCTAAAATCAGTTTTTCCTGGTGATGTTTTTTTGGCATCCATGTTTTATAGCTCAAACAATTGGTCCAAAAGCCTCAGCATTGATCTGTATTTTGAGGAAAAATAAAAAAAGAGGTCTTGGTGTTTCTTGCCAAAAGATGAGTATTCCCATTTGTGACTGTCAGGGTTACAAAATACTGAGCTTTTAAAACCTTCTGTGTAACATGTGGGTGCAATATCTCTCCAGCTGTTTTGTGCATAAAATTACTTGGAATACAGAGTTTGTATGCATTAAAAAAGTTGGTGAATCGATTAATCAGTGTTTCCTATTAATTATCTAGACCAGGGGTCTCAAACTCTAACTACCCTGGGGGCCAATGAGTGTCCAGTCTGGTCATGAGGGGGCCGGTCATGTGACAAAAAAGTCCAACTATGTGGGAAATTAGCGTGAAATCATATCACGATATCTCATCACCATAATGCAAATTCTGTACAAAAACACCTCCCTTTTAACAGGAAGAAAATATCTGACAGAAACAGACTCAAACACGTGCGGCCATCTGCCTAGACAGGTTGGGGTGAAAGGAAAAATGGGGGACATTAGAGGAGAGAAAGGACAAGGGAGGTGAGACAGAAGAAAGAGACGAGATCACAATAAAAAAAATTAAATAACAACATATGAACTCAACCTTAGGTGTTACTGCCCATGAAATGAGCTAACAATCCTAATTACTATTATATTCTGTTTATAAGGTTGTGGGCCAAATAACATCGAGTTAGAGACTTCTGATCGGACATATAAACACACTTGATGACAGCAACCAAGCTTTCACCCACTCACAAAGAGAAACAGAGGTGTTTATATTTTTATTTGTTAACTCTTGAGGGACCAGTAGTCCTCATGGAGACCAAAACCTGGTCTTTATGAAGTAGAACCACATTTCTGAGGAGCTGAATTGTGGTTATGGTTTAAGTGGTTAAGGATAAGGCTGTTTAAATAAATGGGAGTCATTGTGAGTCCTTAAATGTATAGCAGTGCAAACCTGTGTGTGTGTGTGTGTGTGTGGTGGTGGGGCCACTAAACGGAAACAGCTGCTTCAGTGAACATACCTCAAACTTTCCCTTCTTCTCCAGCGGCTCCACTTGGGCCTCATTAGACATCGCCGCGTCGCTCTTCTGGATCCCCTCCCCCTCCATTTCCTCCACTATCATCACTGTTTCCCACTTCCCGAAGCTGCTGGCGGGGAACATGTCTGACCTCATGCTGTCTCCAAAATACACCACCTGAAGGGGTGAAGAACAGAAGAGTCAGGGACGGTGTGGACAGCTGCGTTTATTGCCGAGTGCAAAAGTAAAAGTTCAAAAGCTGTGAACGCTGACATGAGTCCCCCCCGCCCTCACAGTGGGCCAGACCAGACGCGACGAGGCTGCAAAGCTCGTTACAACCTGGTTGACCATCACACGCTTTATGCCCCTCACATATGGAGAGAAGCACAAGTTGAGGCAGGTTTCACTGAAACACATTCCAACACCAAAGTGCAGACACACGCCGCGCAACACTTTCTTTGTGGTCCCTAAGTATGGGGAAGGAAATGGTGTGAGGAGTTTAGACCGAGCAGTCTGCTTCTATTTATTTCTTATTTATTTGTACATTCATGTTTATTGCTGCGTATTGTTCTTGTTAGATAACTTGTTGTTTTATTGTTATGTTATTTAACTATTTCTCCTGTCTCTATCCATCAAATGATCACTGTATCATTCATCTATCATCATCGACCTATGAATCATTTAACCATCCATCAATTTTTCAATGCATCCATCCACTCATCCATCAAACTCAATCACAGGGTACCTCGCGATACGATACTCGATACAACGATTCTGTGATAATCAATATGTTGCAAGACAATCATATAACGATACATCACGATATTTGTCTAAGTGAAAAAAAACAAAACATCTGTGAAAAGTTAAAAGTGCAGGATTTCTGTCTTTCCCTCTGATAGTGGAAGTCCTGACCATAAAGGATATGTCTGTCTGTCTGTCTGTCTGTCTGTCTTGTATTTGTTTATGTTTGTTTGTCGGGACTCTCAACTTTTGTACGAAATATTCAGTTTATTGACGTTTCTAATACGGACAAATGCTAAATAAAGTTGTAAAAAAAAGTGTCTATTTATTCACACAACCAAGAGAACAAAGTCTATGTCTTGAATGTGGGCGGAGCATCTCTTAACGTAGCTTCCTTCTTCTTCAGCCAAGTTTCCCTCATCGGTTTGAGCAGCGCCACAGAAATCAGGATCCTGTGCCGGATTCAAGTTGTGAGAACAGGATCTGGCGAGGGAGTCAGGTCATGGACAGTCTTCTGACGTGTCCTGTCCAGTGGAGGTGATGTCGTGTCATCGTGGTCTCGATGCAGGGGCGCTTGGTTAGGACGAGGACCGATTTGAGATAAGAATGAGTAAAAACGGCAGTTTTCACGATGACCGATCATCACTGTGACTGGCTTTTTTTACACAAGGCTCTGATTTTAAAAAGCAAAAAAAAATACTGCTTCCTGTAATAACTCGTCCTCTTTGACTACATGCTAAAAAGAAATTGGGGGACAAAGTTCACAGTTCATATTTCAGAGGACACTTCAAGCTAAACTAGTCTTCCACTAAAGAGGGTGTAACTACATGTTTAATTTTGTGAACTCAGCATGAGATTAACTGGGATTAAGAGGAGAACTGTGGACTTTATCCTGCAGTGTTTTACAGTGAGGCTGCTCAATGATTACAGTGTTTCACAAGTGAGTGACGCACAAAGACGTGGGGACTACGCTTCAAAGTTCTCTAAATTACTCCTAATACAAAATATACTTCACATGTATACACAGCAATTTAATGTTTGTGTGTGTAATTCATTTTCCTTCTTTTAATCTTATAATGACACAAAATAGTTGTTCATTGTTTTTACCTGAGAGATTTTTCCTTGAATTATGTTTCTACAAATAAGATGTGTGCACCACTCACTTTCCTGTTTGACCAAAATAAGAGAGCGCCACCAACTGGTCAGGAGAGTGCTGTGCTGCACGGAACAAGTGCATTATGTGTGTTCAGTCTTTTGTTACACATCATGGGGAAGTTGTTTTTCATTTGTGTCGTTACATTTTTATTCTTTCTTGTTATACGTCAACTTTGCTTTACTAAAGTGTAAAGTGTGTAAAATGTAGGTGAACTTATTTTCAATGGGCAGAAAAAGATAAAATAATAGAGTACATACATACATATATGTATATGGGCCATTCTACCAAATTCGTGCAAAGTCCACAGTTGGAAACACATTTTCAAAAGTTGTTTTTTTCCAAAAACCTTGTCCATACATATATTGTACCATATTTCAATGGTACATATCTAGTAAAGGCGCAGTCAAATTTCATATATTAATGTCTGCCTGTTCTTGAAATGTTTTTCAACTCCTGAAATTTGTCACTACCGTAACACAGCAACACACTGCAATAAAAACCATTATATTAATCTGTTAATATTGTGTGTCCATACACCCTCTAAAGAATAATTTTAGTAATTTATTATGAAGGGTTTTACAACTAAATCAATTAAAATAATTTTTTTATCAAATTTCAAAGTTTATTTTCGAAGACTCATCAAAATTTAAATGCAATCTTTTTTGTAAAATGAATTACACTGATCATAGAGATCTCAGAGTTCATTAGTTATTACATTGAATGTATATTTAACCAATAGTTATCATAAAATGTTATTTAATGACTCAATTCTTATTTTATTTTACAAAACATTCAGTGTTACGGTAGTGACCGCACTGTTACGGTAGTGACTGCACTGTTTTGCTTGTGACCACAGTATTTTGTTTGCAAGGTTGTATTATATCCCCTCAACCTTATTGCTTAATATTAACTCATAACCTGCCTTTTAATGTGAATTTTACAAACACAAATGTTATGTCTCTGATATGTGAACTTTAGATGTGGGTTGTCTGCAGTCGTGTTGAGAGCTGCCTGTGGGAGCTGCCTAGTGTTTCTCTGAGCATAGAAACAAGATTGTATTTTCTGAGCAACCTGCTTGTCAATGCGCTTCTTAATCCATGTTTCTCTTTATAATTGGCAGACTTGTATTTTTTTCTGCAAATTGTGCATGAGTGTGTTATGAAAAAGAAGGGTCTTTCTGATATGCACAGGAACTCTGTGCTTCCATACTTCCTTCTGAGTTTTTGTTCTTGCGGAACATTTTGACTTCTCTGGCCTCATGCACAATCTATGGCACCGTTTTCTATATTTTTCTTTCATCCATTCAAGTTTATTTTTCTGTGGTCACGCATTCCAACGTCTCTTATTAGTCTCACTAGAAGTGCGTGGAGTAACAGTCTCACTAGAAGTGCGTGGAAGGTAAGGCGGCATGGGAGAAGGCGTGGCAGAGGGTGTGGGAGGTGGCGTGGAAGTTGTGCACAATCTCTCCATCTCTCTTTGACTTTTCACCAATAGCCTGTGATGTTGCTGTCTTTTTCGCCATGATCTTCTGACCTTCCTTTGCTCCCTGTCAGATAAATCACTGATAGATTTGATCTTTCCTCCTTTCTTTCGTTTCTAGTTTCGTTCTCTTTCCTTCTTTCCTTATCATATCAAACATTATTTAGCACTCTGAGATTCTTAAGAATTAAATGTGCTTTAAAAATCAAATATAATAACAATATTATTATTATTATTATTATTATTATTATGTTTTAAGAGTATAATGTAATAATAATGATGAAAAATGTCCTTAAATATGTGGAACATTACATGTTGTCACTACCATAATGATTATGTCACAACCGTAACGTTACAATTTGTTACGGTTGTGACTGTTACGGTTGTGACATTTTTAGCTAATTCCTAGCATAACTCAAACATGCTAACAAGTAAATGGCTAGGAACAGATGTTTGAACAGTTGTACACACAACAAAACATAATATTTTGTTTTGAGCCCCCAAAAGTGTATTTACTTGCAGATAATACGTGTACGGTTGTGACAATTATTAATGCAACATGCTGATTTTCAGACTTTGGAGCCCATTTACTTAAAAATTATGAGAGGTAATATCTCACCATGCAGCCATGAGGGACAGGGATGCAGTGTCATTTCTTGGTCAGAAATTCTGGGGTGTGACTAAAACCAGGCTCCACCCATGTGGTAAAACAACTCGTGTTACAGTTGTGACATGAAAGTGTGGGACAGCATTTTTTAAAGCATGTTTTGTAATTTAAAAAAAAACTTCAAAATGAATCTAAATGTTTTACATTCTGTTTAAAAGAAACCAAACATATATCTTAAAATACACCATTGGAAAAAATGACAAAATTCTTTTAAGTATTATTTTCATGGATTGAAATTTAGGGCTTAGAGATTGGGACAACTACTTCCCAATAGAAAGTGCCTAGGAAGGTAGCATAAATGATGATTTTGTATATATTTAGCTTAATTACTTAATAGTTACAGTCTTGTGTTTAACTAGATCATAACATAATCTTAGTAAATATTGAAGGTCTGAATTCTTAATTGTTTTGTTAAATAGTTTTTTTATTGTGGGACAGCAATTTGCACGAATTCGGTAGAATGGCCCATATATATATATATGTATGTATATATATATATATATATATACATACATACATATATATATATGTATATGTATGTATATATATATATATACATACATATATATATATACATACAGTATATATGTATAATAAAGTACATGTTATTATAAGTGCATTGTATGAGTGATTGTGCCTTTTACATTTATATTAGGAGCCACTATTATGGACCACCATGTTTTTATAAAAGCCAGATAGATAGATAGATAATAATAGAATAGAACAATAGAATAATAATAATAAAATAAAATAAAAAAAAGATGATGTATAAAGTACTAGAGACCAAGTCTTGAGTAAAAGTAAAAGTGACTTCAGTAGAAGTTGAAGTGTTCTTTAAACACCACACTTATAGTGGACCCGGTACTTAAGTACTTAAGTATTCAACATTGGTATTGAAGGTAGTTTATTTTAAAATGTACTACTCAAGTACTGAAAGTAAAAGTAGAAGTATAGTAATAGTAAACATTACCTAGCTGCTAAGTGTCAGGAACAGCGGGTAGCTAGCTACTCAGCTAGCACTTACTGATAGCTGAAGCTGGTGTGCCATTTGTGTTTTATATTTCTAACATACCTTGATATGTTTCTTCAAAATCAAAGGAGAATTTTCAAAGACCATTATTTCACAATCTTTTAGGAGGCGGAGTCTGCATTTCTTTCAATATGAACGGTCTTTTACGCCCACTAATGAAAACATAGACTCAAAGTAGGGCCGGGGTGGAGCTCCTTCCTCAACACCTGTCAAGGGCGAGGCAGAACAAAGGACTCAAGGCAGGATTCTGGACACGATTCTGTTGGTAAACAGAGTTTATTACCAGGCAGAGGTTCGGTACGCAGGAGGACAACCAGATCTGGCAGAGGTACGAAAAGGCCAGGTCAAAAAGGCAAGTTTCAATACACGAGAAGACTATAAGGTAAAGAACGCTGGAACGTGATCTGAGAACATCAACACACTGGCAGCGAGACAACACACAGAGGGAGATATAAGCAGGGATTGATTGGGGAGTGACTGCATGCAGGTGTGGGAGACACAGTCAGGGATCAGGTGCACACAGACGAGGATACTCTGATAAATCTCTGTATAAAAATACATCTCTGATAAAAGCCCACAGTGTTGTGAGTTGTTATGTTAACTATAGGTCATACAGTTTCCCCATAACACCCAAAATTAAATAAATATGAAGCTGCAAAATCTATTTTTTCCACATAAAAAGAACATAACATCGAGTATTAAGTTTTATATATACTATATATACATACTGGATATATGGTATATATAAAATAACTAAAGCTTGTTTCATTTGTGCAATTTAAGAACTACAAAAAGACAACTGTTATATATATATATATATATATATATATATATACATATGATATTTGATTGTTGTTAACAAAGGAAAACAACAAACTCCTATGAAGTGGAGGGAAAAGAACACAGAACTATTTGAATCCTTCCATTGTTTGGGGAAAATGAATGAAATAAAACAATATTTGGACGTGTGTGTAGTTCTGGACAGATGTGTACTTCCTTCACTATAGTGTTGGGAATGGTTTTACATATTTTAAACTCTTGAATTTGATGCAGACACAGGACGTGATCACTTGAAATTAAAATATTGAAATTAAAATAAACGTTTATTGGTTGCCGACCTCCTAGAATAAGGTATTCACAGTATTGTGTCGTTTTTCACACCACAAGTAGTCAGACAAACTTTTTTAAATAAAATTAATGTATTAGTCGAATAACTGTAATAACTGTAGAATGAATAAAAACATACCATCATTTTAAATGTTTTGCATTTGTGTCAGTGTCACAAACTCACACCTTGTACATCATAATCACTATCTATATTTAAATATGTGCTGATATGTTGACATTTGAAATCAGTATATTTCATTCAAACTTCTCAAACAATATAACAGTGTGATTAGTTTTCACCTTTTGCGTAACATAAACGTAATTATTCAGAAACAACACACACACACACACCATATCCTCTTTTGTTGCCATGTGTACGTGTAATCCGGTCACATCTCTCGACAGGAGTGTGAATGCCTTAAAGAAGATGTAAGACATTCCAGTAGCTGTCAGAAGGTCCCTCCCCCTCACAGAGCTGATCTGTACCACATGTACCACATGTAAACAAACCGTCGGACTAATCATGGCTGCTGCTGCTGCCGTGCGGCCAGTCCCAAAGGGGAGGGGAAGGGGCTGCAGCTAAAGGAATCACATTTCTACCAGACTCTCCCACAACAGGCCACAGCTGGAAGATCGGACCCCCAAAACCATCAGCACCTCTCACTGTCCACTGCTGCTGCTGCTGGAGTAACACGATCACTACAATAAATATTTACAGAGGTCAAGCATTCCAGCACAGAGGCAATGTCTTTAGAGGAACTCAGTTACATTAACCTGGAGCAGACTCTGCATGAGTCACAGCTGCACACTCCAGGCTACAGTTATATCAGCTATACAAACTCCACTCTGGAGCACCACGGAAAAACTTTGTAAAAACGTACCGTTTCATGTGCCCTGCATTGCTCGATGAATGTAGAGTTGGTCTATGCAGAACAAGCATCGAGTCAAATTTACTAGCAGTGTTGTGGACACTGTCTCTCTCTGCTGCTGACGTGAGATTCCATGCAGAACATTGAGCAAGTAAAGTTAAGCAAGAGAGAGCAACTCTCTTGCTTAACTGCGTGGGAAATGACAATTCCAAGATCTATGGCTCACCAAAGAAACTTACGAGACTGGTTTGTGCCAGATCTCAACGACAATCTCCAGACACAGAGCGTGCTGCAAATCAATAAAAGTTACAGGTTGCCTTCCCATCTTAAGCTGTACATTTTAGGGAACTGGTCCTGGAAAGTCCTTGAAAAAACCTTGACTTTGATTTCAACAAAGGTGTGGGTTTGGTAAAATACGGTATGGTCTGGAATGATAAAGCCCTGGGTCCTTAGTAGTACCAGGGTGTGGACTGTGACCAATGGCTAGGTCTGCGAGACACGTCTCTTAAAATGTGTTTTAAGAGAGGACTTGAGTTTCAACTGAAAATGTGTGGTCACTTCACTAAGCTTCCTCTTAGTCTTAGGGACGACTGACAAAGACTGATCTACCGACCTGAGAGAGCGCGAGGGTGAAGCAGGTCGGACAGACCATGAAGACATTTAAAAATAAATAAAATCATTTTAAAATCAATCTGGAAACGACCCAGGAGCCAGTAAAGTGCCTTTTTGGTACAAGTTATAAGCCGAGCAGCGGCGTTCTGAACCAACTGTAATCGAGCAAGTGATGTCAGGTTAAGTCCAACATAGAGTGCATTGCAGTAGTTCAACCTAGTCGTGATAAAAGCATGCATTAAAATCTGACTGTCATCGACATAAAGATGGAATGTGATAGGAATTAAATACAGGGAGAAGAAAAGAGGCCCAAGAATAGAGCCCTGAGGCACTCCGCAAGTGAGAAGAACTGGAGAGACTGACACAAAATCTGCCCTCCATTAATCAGGACCTAAGCCACTCTAAAGCACCATCCTGAATGCCCACCCAATACTTAACTGGTCCTGGTCCCTCATTGCTCAGTGCCAAAATATTGATTGAAGAAATTGAGCTGCTAATGACAGCTAATGACTACTTACTTTGGTTTATTTTGCAAAAACACAGTAACACAGTAACGACATCCCATTGCTCAGAGATACCTCAACCCTTGATGTGTCGTTCATCGAACCTGCGGTCACAAGCCAAATTCCCTCTCCATGGGCTGCCCAGTTGTTATAACATTTTTCTGAAGCGGAAAGTCCAATTCCACTTAGCATTTTATCGACCAATGCTAAACTGTCAGTAGTTTAGGCTTTCATCTCTTTTCACGGCAAATCTGGCAATTGTTAGGAAAATATTTGACCTGTAATTAAAAGCTTTACTTGTTTCTTTAATACTAAAGTCAAATGTGGTCCCATTCTGAGATAGTAATACATTCAAACAGCAGTTGTTTCCTCCCTGAATGCCTCTATTATTAAACATGCTTGCCTTAAGTCTGCTCAAGTGAAAGTGGAGAAAAGTGCAAACACAGAGAGCCTCAGGTCATCCAGGAGGAGCATTTCAGACAGATATAAGTACAGTGACGTGCCGAATTCCAAGAGAGCTTTCTCCACGTGGCTGCACGGCTGAACAGAGGGAGCATTGAGCAGAGGGGAGGGAGCAAGGGAGCAAGGGAGGAGGAAGGAGGGAGGTGATGACGAGTGGCTTGGCAGATGGAGCTCTGCATGTGTGTCAGGGTTTGTGTCTTTATGATTCACTACAGTAAAATACTTCCATAGAATATTAAACTCTTAGCATTTACCTCCTATAAAGCTTGAACCAAGATAACATGGGTCCAGACAGTGGAGCCAACGTGGAAGTGCCTAAAACTTAAAGTAGTATAGAGCTGTTACATGACTCAGGTCGCTCAAACCGCCATGTTGGCAGGAAAAGCTCCAGAGAAATCTGCACCGGGGCTGTAAAGGTTCACTGTGCACCTTAAATCCACCCACGCTCAAGCCATGCATTGCAGAACCTTTGGAACTGGAAGACTTTGAGTGAGGCTGTAATTTTGTCTTATTATTAAATTATGGATTAATATCCCCAAAAGATTCTGTCTACTGTACCTTTACTGTGACTTAATATATTTTGTCTTTGCACCAACAAATCTAACTTCCATAGTCCCTGCATGGCATTATGGGACAGCTACAGACGCTATAGCCTCCCTTCACAGAAAGCCATGTACCATGTGGCTCATGTTTTTTTTCAATGTAGGCAAAATAAGAAAATTGTTGTACAGCTACAACAATTTTTATTACTATTACTATTGGACATAAGAAAAAGCCAATTTTGCTGTTAAGATTTTTGTTTTTTGCCGCAATGTAGGCAGTGCTTGCCACTTTTCAGACCCTCTCTTTTCCAAAAACGCTAACCCGACTGATGACTTACTGGCCAAACTGTAGCTACTTTCCGAGGAATAAGTCGCCGGTTCTGACGCACGAGTGAGCTGCATCTGGCTCTGATCACAAAGGCATTGTGCTGCTTTTCACTTTCAAATCAGATCAATCAGTTGACATGTGAACACAGCCAAAGGAATATGATCAAAAGGCACCATCTAACACAATCTAGGCAATATGGAAATACGTGATGATGTAACAAATATGCTAATGTTCTGGCAACTTGTAGCTAGCTTTTAGACTTGCTTTAGCTACTTTCCAGTGAAAGTAGTTGGCCACACTGGTTGTGGGCTACATAAGGAGCTAGTATGAGGGAGCTGGCTGCAGTCCTTATAATGTGTATGTATGTCATGCCAAGGTCCACACTCCGCCTCTCCATCACACCAGTGTGAATCTGCCTGAGCTGAGTTATCGTGAGGCTCTCATCTCTTTCAGCCTCGGCCAAAACCAAAGTTTGGGTCAACCTCAAAGTGAGCCATAGAGACGTGGCTCTGGCAGAGGTCTGGCTGCCTGTTGCTGTGATATACAAGGTGATGGTGCCTACCTTTGGCTCCGGTTTGCCCGTCATGGTTGTCAGCAGCTCGCGGAGGTGGGGCCAGTTGCCCTGAGAGTACCAGCCGGGTTTGTCCAACGAAGGCAGGCCCTCTTTCTCCTCCACGTCGTTCACTGGAGGAAAGAAGACGGTAAAATGAGACCACACAGTTGTCTGCAGCTACATGACCACATGACCTCCTGTCGTCCACCACAGTGTGTGAGCAACACGTCCACAAGGAAGGCTATGAGGAGTCCTCATGCAGATCAATGGGTTACATCTCAGAGGTTGTGAGATGATTAAAGGGATAGTTCAGTGTGAGACTATGGTGTATGTACCCATGCCCCCAAACCCAGAGCCACAGAGACTCCCTGTCGGCTGCTGTAATAATATGAGCTGAGGCACATGTCAACGTGGAGGACGGAGACAACGCTGAGACCGAGAGCGAGAGAATGAAACTCTGGAGAAGCCACAACTTCTAATAAAAGAAGGAGCCAGATGAGCAATTTGGAAATATGTGGCTTCAAGGCAAATGTGAAGGGTAAAAGTGGAAACAGTGAAGTGCCGGTCTGGGCGAAACATTTGAAGGACAAGGATCCAGACCTGTTCAGAGTTCAAGAGTTTAAAGATCAACAGCTGGTTAAATACATCAATAAAGTTTATTTAAAGTTCAAATAACTGTCTTGTTCTTACACAAAGCACTTTTAATGATTGAATGCTGAAATATGCCATTTTAAAAGAATATACAATATATTTAAAAATGATGAAATAGTTTTTCCCATGACAATAATAATTTCACTTGTTAGACAGCCTTTACCAAATGGAAACTGAAGTTTGTAAAATCAATATCATCATTTCACGTCTTCTCTGTTCAGATTAACATACGTGACATAAACTAACCAGAAGAGGCAACAGTAGAACAATAGCTCCAGTGTCCCTGTCAACTAAAAATGTCAATTTGTCTCAAAATCTCTCAAAAGACTTTGGTGCAGGAGAGTGTCAAAGTACAAGTTTGTATGTAATAAACCATTAACTATTATTGTTATTTCCTTCATGGAACCATCAATCCAACAGGAAGGTGGCCATTTTGGATCAACCTGCAATTTTATGGTCCTTTTTTCCCTGAATCTTAATCAAACTTGCTACCTGTTAAAAGGATTGAATTGTTGGGTTTCTCTCTGTGATAAAACATTTTTTGCCTTACTATGTACAGAGCAGTGACGTGTGGTCAGGGGTGGCACTGCATCATGACGTCAAGTAAAATACTAACGATGATAAAGGAAAATCAATTTATTTTTGTATGATTTCAACATTTCTACGGTCAAAATCACTGAATTTACGCATTTCCTCTTCAAATACACGGGACAACGGTGCGGTGAGTGAGCGATGAGCTGTGTCTCTGCTCTGGTTGGTGCATGTCTGTCTGATATATTTAATGAATGTGTGCGTGACCTGTAAATTGCGATATCAAGGGAGGGAATTGTCATTTTTACATCCTTCTTCTCGTTTTGATTCAAAAAACATATTTAAAAGGATTAACGTGTGATATTTGTCTGTGAGAAACAAAGATGTTCAGTCTGCAGAATATGATGTGTAATAATGATATTTTGACACACATTGGCTTGAATAAATATTGCGTCTCCTGTGATTTGAAAATTGCAGTAAGCTGTAAATTTGATTCATTCCTCAGCCCGAGCAACAGGTGCACGTCGCTGCATGCTCTTCGCATGGTCTTACAATATATATATGTATACATATAAAGGTATCACCATACACCATTTTCAATTTTAATTCAAAAATAAATACATTTCGAATTCGACCATATATTAATAAATATTCTTTTGCTATCATATTGTTGAACTGTGGAATTGATTAAAGCATAATTAAAAGCTTTTAAAACTAAAGTAAATGTTTCAATTAAAGTCAAAATTGAAACAGAAGCTTGTACTTTGGGTTCATATATTTGTACATCAGTGTCTCCCCTGTCATGAACCTCAACCTCAAGATAATGTATGTTGGTACAAATAAAACTGAAAACAGATTATAGCTCTGCCATGAAGACGTGGGTGATTACAGACGCTGATGCTTGTTGTTATTCAGTGTTGTACGACCGTGTTCTCAACAGAGCAGCTTATCTGAAAGCTCTCAGTTTATTGACTGGTTATTAAAGATGTTACAACAGGAGAGAGAGTGAGGGAACAGTGATGAGCACACACACACACACACACACAGACAGACAGACAGGAACGAGTGCTGAGGTCTGGAACTCAGACAAGTGAACACTGCAGATGTGGTTTTACACAGAAATGAGAGAATGATATCAATCAGCTCCTGGAGCCTGATTTCATTCAATACTCATATACTTGATGACTTGAAATTTAAGACTCAAGTTCACAGCAAAGATGTTTAGAGTCGGAGAAAAATGACTTTACAACTTTAGTGTTTCACTAGTCATTTCACTGAGGGTGTACTTGTACATCCACATGTGACAAATACAAAACTTCAATCTTGAATCCTGGTGTGTGGGGATCAGGAATGTGAACTTGTGATTGATTAATTACTGAGAACTCATTTACCTGTTATTTACATTTATTTTCTCTCCAGAATTGCCATCATGTGAAACTATAGTGACTGAGGCCATTAACGCCTGAGGATACTGCTTCCTGTCACCTGACTCATTTTCCCATATACACATCCTTTAGCCACCAGTGGAGTCGCTTTTCAATACATTCTTACGACTAGTGCACAGATGTAGATATTGACTAATAATAATAATAATGCAGTTGCATTAGCATCGTCATGGGCAAGAGAATAGCGTGGTGAACACAGGGGACCAACTTGAAAGCAGATGGTGTCATTTTTCTATCCCTGGTTTTAACATCAAAATGTGCTGAACAGGCTCTTTACTTTCTCCTGCAGCCTTAAACAAAAACAGTCAGCAGAACTTCAGACTGGAGCGATATGGAGACACTTAAAATGATGCTGAGACACTGTCTGCGAGCACAGCTGCTCTGCTTCGCTGTGGATCTACAACATACGAGTGTTAATGCTTGGAGCGCTGCTACGTTTGTGGCTAAAGCAGCGGTGCTATGGATATGGCTACACGAGCTGGACTGTGACTAGGGAACGGATTTAAAGCCACAGGAGCCTCAGTTATGACAGACGTCAAATGCACCACAGGAGTACGGGAACCCAGCAGCTCCAGCTCCACTACGTCAGACTAACTGCACGCATACAGTACAAGGATTCAGTGTTAGTGCTGCGTGGCATACGGCTTCAGACCAGAAACCGCTATTTATTTTTCTTGATATGAATTTCTCATATTGCAAGATGAGAGAAACGTCTACTGGCTAAATGTGACCGGTTGCACCGCGAAGGTTTACCAAAGTGAAACTGTAGAAAAACTGTGTAGCAATAATAGAAGCCGTGTCTGTTGTTTGGTCCATTTTTTATGTTTAAAAAGTCACAAAAGACACGGAACCAAACAACTATTTACCGTAAATGTTGTCAAGCTAAAGACACTAGCTTAGCAGAAAAACACGTCTCGCTGAACAAAGAAAGTGTTCACGTTCACACACACACACACACACATCGTAATATTACAAAAACTGTTATATATCTGCTCCTGGTGTCTTTCTCCTGTCTCTACGTGACCCCTCCCTCTTTGGTCCCCCATTTTCCTTTCACCCCAACCAGTCTAGGCAGATGCCACATGAGTCTGGTTCTGCCTGAGATTTCTTCTTCCTGCTGAAAGGGAGTTTTTTCTTCTCTCCACTGACACCTACTGTTTGCTCACTGTGTGAACTGTTGCATTTTCTCTTCTCTTCTTATTATAATATTGTAGAGTTTCTGCTTTACGATGTAAAGTGCCAGTAGTTTTCAAGGTTTTAGGGTCAGCAGGGACCCTGGTGTGTAAAATCTTTGGGATTATGTGAGGAAATCCACTGACATGCCCCAGATTATTATCTATTTAAGAATAAGAAGTGTGGGTTCTCATGAATATACTGTAACTTGATATTCAGCTGCATACAATCAGTGCAAATACTGCTCATGTTTCAAAAGTCTTTAATCATCAGAGTTGAACTTTCACTGTCAAATGTATTCTTTTATTTATTTATTTTGATTTATTTATTTAAAACCCAAAACATAAAACATGTGTTTCCATGTTAAAAAGGGAGTGTCTATTGTCTGCTGACTGAGGCCGGAGGAAGAACAGATACCGATGCCCTTTTTTTTTCTGCCAACGTGGCAAAACTCAGAAAGAGCACGAGGAAGGGGGAGAGAGTAGAGGAGGATATTTTAGTGCGTAGATCATCCTGTCTTCTTCTCTAGTAACATAATACATCCCTGCTCTGTGTTGCTGTTGGCACGAAGACAATCCAGATGACGGGAGGATTCCTGCAGGCTGCCTGTCTGTCAGCGGCATGTACCTCTAACACGGGCATCCACAAGCTCACTGAGTTAAACTGCTCTTCTGTTGTGGACATGTGATGGATCTGAGCTGATGACACACTGACAGATTAGATTAATCCCACTAAAATAAATAACAGCTACATTTGAGTATACATTTGGAGATAACATCTGTTCTGACCTCAGATTTCTCTACGACATTTGAAATAGTCTGAGACAAACTGCAGATGATTCACCCAAATCAAAAATAAAACACAGTATCTTGTCTGAAGTTTTGACTTGATTTGCCCAGGTTTTTGAAATGTGTGTGGGATTTTATTTCTTCCACCTCAGTACAATGGAATCTGGTTTATGCTGCTCACAGCTCTTAAATAACAAATGGCCGGGAGTGAGATGAAAAAGCACCAATATCAATAACATGTGTGTGTCTCTGTGAGTGAGAGGTGAGAGGAACACCGGCCTCTGAGCCTTATACGGCTGACAACATCATTCGTTTAATTAACCAACCGAAATAAAACAATTGGGCATTTCTAGTAAAAATGCAATTCAAATATTCTAAACTGACACATGAGAGCGAGTGAAAGTAATGCAGGGTCCACGGCGTGTTGAGCTCACAGGAGCAGGTAATGAGATGCATTCAAACACCCTGATAAACGTCATCGCTCCTGAAGGATCTACCGTGTGTTGAGCTTAAAGGAGCAGCTTTAAGATGCATTCAAGATAACTCGTAAATTTCATCACTTCTGCAAACAAACATGAAGTCCACTGTCTCAATGTCTGCTGCTGCTGCCACCCTGTGATTTTATGATATTATTTGTTGAAATTCTCCTCAAAAATCTGCTGCAGTGCAAGAAAAACAGGTCACAAAAGCAGGTTATACTGCAACGGCTGCAGCCCCGCCCCTAGCATCTGCACTCGTTCCGCCCTCACCCTGACCTGGTTCTGCTGGGATGTCTGGAGTGTTTGCAGACTCAGCGGCAAAGTCAGATAAGGAAACATGGACTGGTCTCTACAGGCTGCAACTTTGAATATTTCACACTTGAGACTGCTGATCATGTGCTGCTCGATCAGCAGCTGAAAATAACGTGTGAATTAGACTGAAGGTAAAAATGAAAGACTCAAGCTTTAAGTGTTCAGCTCTAAGTTCATCTGTTCACACCAGGCATTCAAATGCATTGTGTGTGTGTGTGTGTCTTCTGTGACACGTGTGATCAGGTCTCCTTTACCCTGAAATGTGGCCTGCAGCACAGATGTAAGTGAACACGTGTGTCATGAAACATCAGTGAGTGACGTTCACACAGCTTGGAGTCTTGTATCCGTTATATTTGATATCAGATATCATACGTTTTCCTTATCCACACTGAAACGGAATTCATCTTCTTCTTTGTCATTTAGGGCGTCCTGCCTAAAGGTAGAGCGTCTAATATCTTATTATTTTCAGTACAGGACACCCGGATGCCCTAGACAGAAGGTGTTGAGTGAATCAGTTTTTTCACAATCTCTATCAAGTTGTTTGAATTGAAACAAACTCTAAATCTTCCTTGTAAATAAAACATCTATGGATTTTGGACGTTTGGAGTGAAAAGCTTCCATTGGGACTCACCCAAGGTCCTGAAGGGCCTCTGCTGGGGCACCAGCGAGAAGAAACCGGGCTTGAGGGCGTTTGTGATGATGACGTCAAACAGCTCCTCGAAATCCTTCCTGTGGAAGCCAGAGAAACAGTGTTAACCTGCACAACAGAAGGACAATGACTGGACGGCGTCCAAATCCACTAAGAGCTCAGTGATGCCAAACAGGCAGCACATGTGCGATGGAAAACATGGAGCAATAAACAGTGTAAACATACACAAGTGTGGAAGGAATACTTAGACTGACAAAGTAAACAGTGTGACACGGCGGTATACAACCCCACAGGGACTTTGAAGGACAGTGGTTGGACGGTGTCTCTCAGGAAACCACAGCACTGGATACTCTTTATATACATATATGTGAGCGGATGGTGCATAGTCTTCCTTTTAAGAGCAGGATGTATAATGTAACAGGAGGCAGATCTTACTGGGAACCTAAAAAATATGTAAACAAATCAGGGTGATGGATGAAAATGTGTGTGTTATAGTGAAGGTCAAAATGTTTCACAAGTGCAGTCCAAAGACGTCCCAGACAGTCTCTGGGAATGAAATGAATTACATAAATTACATAAATTCAGTCCTACATTTGTGTAATTTGGTTCTATTTTACTGTTGTTCATCTATAGTCAGAAAACCTTTAGTATGTGGTGTATAATAAGTAAATATTCCTTTGATTGGACAAAAACTAAAAGCCCTATTCTAATTCTAACTTTTCTAAGCCGACAATCACAAAGTCTGTACTTGATAGTTTCATCAGAATGAGTTCACGCCACGCAAACAATGCTGCTGAACAAATGAATTTGAGTTCAGTCTTGACTTTAACTTTGAACTTCATGAAATTTGAAAGCATTCCATCAGGACATGCTTGAGAAATTATATTCACGAGGCAAAAAAAGGGATTTCTTTAACCTTTGACCATCACAATCTAATAAATTCATGCGTGACTCCAACTGAATATTAAATTTGAAAAGAAATATCCCTGCAGATGTTCTTGAGATAACATGTTCAGAAGAATGGGCCCACCCAAAAACAAAATAAAGACGCATCAATAATGTGTTTGGTTTTGGTAGTAGTACTAGCAATAGTAGTACTAGTATGGAATATCATGTTAGAAGATATGGTCGTATAACTGCTGCAATGCAACTCTGCACAGACGTCAGGAGTCTTATCGTCCGGGTGTGAAACAAAACTCAAAACGTTAACACCTGACAAATCAATAAGTTATTATGCAGCCATCCAGAGGTGGAAGTCTTTATCCAGTCAGGACAAATATCTGCAGCTTTTGCAGACATGTACTTGGCTGTCGGTCAGGCAGCTCTGGCCTTGTTGTGCTAAATCTGACAGCTAACTGTCCCTGGTCTGCAGCCGACTCATCACACTGAAGCAGCTGTGGCCAAGGGAGGGTTTGTCATGCAATGAGCTTTCTCAAAACTGAGTGCACTATTTAAATGATGCATTGTGGATGGTAAAGAGTGCAAGTGTCCAACTCCACTTTTGCTAGTTACACAGTGTGTAATCTATGTGCAAAGTAAGGCACAAGGTGCAAAGGGGTTGTATTTATTGTCTGAATTATTTGTCAGTGTGTTTTTGGGCATAACATCAATTCAGCCGATCAGATGGCTGCTCATTATTCCCTGAATCTTGCACATTGCACGTACCCTTTACAGAATTCCTACATATTTTCCATTTTCTAAATTCCACACTTTTCCAGACTCAAATTTCCAGACTTCTCTGAGGATTTTTCAGTCAATATTAAACATCTGAATCCCAATTGTTAGATGCTTATTATGCAAATACATGGTTTTAAAATCCAACTGTCTAAACTGTCTACGTAGCTCATATGAGTGAATGAAGTCCAAACAGAGACATGTTCAATGTGCAGCATTTTATTCAAGCTAAATGCTAAAAGAGTGCATTAATGACTGTGTACCTGTAACCTCTACACAGTAACAGTAAGGATGTACAATTAACTTCTTTTGATTTGTGTAAATTAATATATTTTATTTTAGAAAGTGAGATAATAGTCTGGAAACAACACAAACATTTTTCCAGACTCTTTTCCTTTTCCCATACGTACTCAAATTAAATCCCATACTTTTTCATATTACATAGGAACCCTGCCTTTACTTTAATTTAATTTAAAACGTTAAAAAGTGACTTGAATGTGATTCACACACTCGTGCACAGCTCGGCCTATAGCTGGTCTAACGGCATAAGTGACACATGCTGCGGTGTTGCAGCGGTCAGCCAGTGAAACAGCAGGCGAGGAAGGACAAGAGCGACCGAGCTTCTCGTTGTTAAACAGGAAACAGTGGAGGGTGGAGTGGGCAGGCGAGGGGCCACAAAGGCCACATGAAACCAGAACAGAGATCGGCCTGAAGTCCACCTGCGTTTCGGCTGCACAAAGAACAATCAGCTGCTGGCGTGGAAAGTGAAAGAGCAGCTCACAGAGAATGTGAGAGGGCTCATGTTTGTTCAATCACAGCAGCAACATGGACGCGGTGTTTTGTTAAGGGCTTGAGCGAGAGTATGACGGCGCTTAGGCTACAACAACACGGCGAAACCACACAGCGTGAGCGGCACACAGAGGGAGGTCACTGATGCACACAGCCACAGTTGAACCACATAAAGCCCACAGAGAGAGCGAGAGGGTCATCCTCACACCTATAGCTGTAAATGAAGTGCTGAGTGTTACGTTGGCACTAACAAATAGCAAAGTGGGAGCAGATGGACCCCAGTTATCACTAATCTTGCCAAATAAGAACAATTGGCTCAGTAAAAGTAATGAATTTAATTGGCAAAGCCACTGGGTGTTGGCTAGTCACTTTGTCTTTAAGTTTTACACTTGGATTGTTTTTGGCACAGTTTTAGCACCAGAACAAGCTACAAACACGGCGATCTATTATCATTATTCCCCTATAAAGTTGTTGTGAGGAACTTATTGTTAGTAAACAGGTGCTTATTTGCACATTCAGCAGACACGAGGCGATGACAGCATCCACAGTTTAACTGTGTCCTTAGAGAACTGAGAGAGAATAACACTGCGCTTGTGTGAATCACTGCCCCTAGGGGCCAATATGTGTATTACATGTCCACTGAGCATCTCAACACTTCACACATGGTGGCTTCAACGATTGCTGCATCCTGACGAAGGCATAGGCTGAGATGTTTGATGAGTTTGTTTAACATTTAACAAAAAATAAATAAATAAAGGTCTTTGAGTTTTAAAACCATTTTTGCACGGAAAATCTAATTTCCCTTTTAATATATGCAATTTCCTGTTTCCTGTGTGCAAATCTGACTTGACTGCAATAGTCCTGCATGCCATTGATAATCTTGCATGGCCCCATAATAATTCAGCTGTTAGCTTCACCAGAGCTACGGCTAAACTAGCAGCTGAACTATTATGTAAACAAAATGTTGTACAATTTACAGCATTAGTGCAGTGAAAAACTCTCATAACCGAGCAAGTTTGGTATGGAAAATAAATAAATGTCTCGAAATGAAATGAAATGAGTTCAATCTGCAGTGAAGCCGTAGATTTGGATGTTTTATGCAAACATGTTGTTTTCTGGCTTAATGCTCCCCCTCCTTTGGATTACATATGATGGTGTACAGTTAGGATCAAACTACTACTGTATCTAATTCATTATCATGCTTAACTATTCAAGTATGGAGATGTACTGTAGCTAGCATGTTTGTCCCTTAAAATCTAAAATAAAAACTAGTATTGTATTAACTCCAAGTATTAAAGCAATGAAGACTGAGGAAAAAAAGGGGGTGTATGCTTTGTGAACTGATTGTATATGTATTTATCATATGTTGTTTATGGTAACTCAAGACAAAATGGAGCAACTGCTGACAAAACAAGCCTCATGAAAGCCCGGGGATGTAAAGATCTTTGAAAGCTGCGTGTGGTCCCAGTGACGTCAGTCTTACCCCAGGACGTGTTCACAGATGAGCCTGCAGTAGTCGCTGTGAGAGCTGGTGATGAGGAGGAGGATCTTCCCGGCATTCTTCATGCTTTGCAGCCAAGTCTTTACAGAGTCCGAGCACGGCTGCAGGTACCGGCCTGGTTCTCTCTTCACACCGGGGAAATATGTCCCTGTGTCGTCTGTACAGGGACAGAAACACACACTTTAACAACTCAGCTGTATGTAAGAAATGTGTCGTATTCAGACATAACATGACAACGATTATGAAAACATTTTATATTACAATAGTTGTTTCACTGAGAACAATAGTGCAGCCAGTTTATTCACACTTTAAAACATACAGCCTATACATTTTATTTATGTCACGGAAAAATGATAAAAGTGTAGTTTTATTGGTGTTCCAAACTGATCCTGGACAGACACGTGCTGGACGCACTTTTTGCATGTGTCATCACATCACATCACATCACATCACATCACATCACATCATCCAGTTGTGGTCGTTTTGTTTCGGTGTTAAAAGTCTATATCTTTCGGTGCATCTCTAATGGAGTGTCTTCATTAGCCAGTCGTGAAGTGAAGCATGAGAAAGTGCTTTGTGTACACCTGGAACTACGCTCACTATACTATAGAATTATACTTTTTTTTAAACTGCAGACAATATAATCACCACTGAGTAAAGACTCATCAAAGAGTCACTGTTATTGTTCTCGTCTCTGCCTGCTCTTACCGTATATTAAGTTGTGCCAAAGAAAAACAACAGTATATTACTTTCTTTGTGTTGTAAATTAAGTTGTCATTTTCCAGGGAGATTTTGTTACCAGTGGCTGAAAGAATTGCAAAGCAAACTTTATATGGTGACCTCTTTTCCACAAGAAAGACAGAGGCCTTAGAAAAAGAGGTCAGGGTGAGAATAAGTGGTGTGTATTTGTGTTCTCAGGTGTATCTGTGTCCTGGTGTCTCTCAGGAGGAGCATCACTGAACCCTCAGAGCCACAGGAACACAATTAAATACATGAACACAAGAAACACAAGGCTGGTGTTAGGGTTGCAAAGGGGCAGACAACTGCAGCTAAATTTACAGAAACTTTTCATGGGAATTAACTGGAAATTTAGTCGTCATATAGAAATATTAACATGTAGTATATATATCATCTGCTCACCGGCAAACACGTAAAGCTCCTCTGACATGACAGCAGGCTACAGTACAAACACTCCTGATATATACGTAATGTTCTAATGGCAATAATGACCATAATTAACCTCATGAGACAACTGTTTTTTTATGGAACATCATTTCCTGAACCAAAATGAGGTTTCTTAATTGCATGTCTGCAAATATGCAAATCAGCAGCATTGAGGGTTATAATAACTTTTCCTGTTTGTCTGAAATGTGGTAGAAAATACATGAGTATACAGAGAGTACTTTAAGTTTGGCCGGGTGGGAAATGTCGTATTTGGGGGCGACAGGATCTGAATTGGATTTCAGGCAATTTTATTTGTTTTATTCAGAATGAGTTTAAATCATCACAGTCTGTTAAACTCTTTACAGACTGTAACAGAGGACGATCTGAGGGATAGAGTGATGATCAGTGGTCAAATGCTGCTTTTAACCCTCATTTTAATCTCGAGGAGCTGGGTTTTCAACAACTCTGTCCTGGACCACATCGAGAATGATACACGTGAGTGACCTGTTGTACCTTTAATTGAAAATACAGTAGTTTACTCAGTTTTGTTAGTTGGAATCTTAATCCTGATGTGAAAACCAGATGTGGACAAGGTCTCATGCATGTCAGCGAACAATGCCTTCACCATCTTTGACATCTGAAAGACTTTCCACAGACTTTTGACGTTGACAAATAACTTTTGAGTTCTTGAGGACATGCTGCCATCCTGTGGTGAAGCATGAGAATAGCATGAAGAAGGGGAAAAGGCTCCTGGAGGTTCTCAAGATACAGTAGACACTTGTAACCAGAAGATGGCGACAAACACAACTAACTTCCAACCAGGAGCCCAACGTTCACACATCTGAAACTGTCCCTGATGTAAACATGTGGGGCGTGATGTTATACAAGTTTCTTCTGAAGATTCGGTGGCGTCCACAGACCATTTCCTCTTCAGTTAAACAGAAACAAGCAAGTCATGCTGACCAACGCTTGGTCCTCGACTTTCAGGGGGCTCGGTCCTCTGGGACCCCATCTTGCCTCATTACCCACAGGCAGGGAGGTCAGCTGAGGGAGTTCTGCTGTCAGCAAAATCCCATGTCGTCGTTATGTGTGTGTGTGTGTGTGTGAGAATAAACAACTGATCTCGGCCGTCGTCCTTCGTGCGGCGTTCAAACGATCAGATAACACGGTGATGAAACGCAGAGCAGAAGCACTTTGATTCCACCGGGACCTGAAATTTACCACCCAAGTGCACAGCTGACAGTCTGCTGGTGTCACAGTGCATTCAAACGCTCAGAGAACACGAGCAATGAAGAATAAAATGTAAAGGCACTTTCTAAACCTTTTTCTTCTTCAAAACCCAGAGTAAAACGGATTCTCAGTTCAAATAAATCAAACAAATTGGTGATTTTAGTTCCTTTGAATCAACTTTAAAAAGCAAACAGGTTAAATAAAAGTAGCATGTGCCGCTGTGGTGCTAGAAAAACTCAACTGGAACAGTGATGTTGTCAGTAGAGGTGAAATGCCACTGGAACTATACTTAAAGGTTGTTTCGGAAACACTTTTATGGTGAATGGTCTGTATTTATGTCGCTCCTTTTCCCGTCTCTCGACGACCGCGCGAGTTCTTTACAGCTCTGCCATTCACACCTATTCACTCATTCATACAGTGCATCACATACACATTCACACCTATTCACTCATTCATACAGTGCATCTATGTGTAGCACCTTTTCTATCAAATATCTGTCATACACATTCACACCAAGCTCACAAAACCACCAGCAGCAGTTAAGGGTTAAGTGTCCTTATATGATATATGACATTTAAGTGTGAGGCCCAGTGTCTGTCACTGAGGCCTCATTTAGACTTTTGAAGCATATCCAGATTGTGTCTAGCTCTGGACATGTGTGCTAAAAAGAACACGTTTAAACAACATACAGCCGTGGTTTTGAATTATTTGTTTACAGATCCATTTCAATCTAAACGTCTCGGTGGCTCAGGTTGGACTTTCCAAGTGTCTTGCACTTGCAGAGCGACTCCAATGACAACAACAATGACGTCATGTTAATCGATGTACAGACTTGAGACCGTGGGCCCGCTCCACTGCAGCGGTAAAACTGTTGTATTTCTGGTCCTGGTCTCTCTCTTCTGTCTCTACCTCACCTTCCTCTTGTCCCCATTTTTCCTTTCACCCCAACCGGTCGAGGCAGATCGCTGACATCTTTGAGTCTGGTTCTGTTAAAGGGACTTTTTTTCTCTCCACTGAACAGTTGGTCAGGAAGATCAGATTCTAATCAGAAACTGCTCTGTGCTTGAACCCTGCCTGATATTACCAGCTTTCCCACACTTGGAAATTTTGTAAAATAAGAAATCAAGGTGATTTGTTTAGGAATGTGCATCAAAATTGACAAAAAATGAAAGAACTGTTCACCCCATGTTGAATGCTAATACACATGGAAGTCATGATTGTTGGAGAGGGGAAAGAAATTCTGGTTTTAATAAGTTTGACTGTACAGATGTGTTCTTTCTCAATGCATTATTGCACATGTGCATCTGAACCTGTATGTCAGTGTGAGTGTTGGTTAGAAAGAGAGATAAAAAAAAGAGTAGGGAGGAGCTGAGCTCTACTCATGCTGCTGTAACATAACAACACCATTTTAACCAGTAGAAGATCAGCGAAGGAGAACAAGCTTATTTTAAAAATGTTAATGTTAAGACTGTGTTGTTTTAGAAAGACTAACATACTGTACACAGCAGAAAGTTTTCAGTCATCTCTGGGAAGCATGGATGCACATAAGGAAAGAAGGAAATCTGGGCTCTACATGAAAGAATGTTTAAAATAATATTGTGGAATGCTTAATCTCACTTTCTTGTGTGTGTGTATTATTTTACTTCTGCTATCTTATTTGTATATCCTCTTTTATGCTGCTGAGTGAACGTGTGTGTGTGCATGTGCATGTGTGTATTATAATTAGTGTCTATGTCAGGTGTGTGTGTTGGTTTAAAAATGTGGCAAAAAAATACAATGTCAGTGTTTTGGGTTGGGATGTGTCACTTATTCTGGGCTGTTTATTTGATATCTTATATTTACTGCAGCAGTATGAACGGTAACACCAGGTCTAACGGGGGTCATAGATAATTAAGCACAAAACACTTTTGGGGTGTGGCTATGCGGAGCAGGTACTATTTTGCTGTACCGCCCCCTCATCCAAACATGAGCACGTGCAGAACTGAAATGGCCACGGTGGGAGGTTTGGATTCACTGGTGATAACAGCAGCGTTGATCAGTGTTGATATCATGGCTCATGATTACATCAACGTATGGACAAGGATTAGTGTACAAGTACTTTCAGTTTGACACTGTACTTGAAGCATTTAGCAGTGGTAGCACTTGCTAGGTCGAAGAGTCTGGATTGTGGTGTGCGGGGTGTTGGCACCACCAGACGACCATCCTTGGATGAACGGAGTAGTCGAGGGGTAACATAAGCCTTTAGGAGGGCATTTAAGTTAGTGGGAACAGACCCATGAAGCACTTTGTAGGCTAGCATCAGTGATTTGAGTTTGATGCGGGCGGCTAAGGGTAGCCAGTGGAGCTCAATGAACATTGGGGTGACATGTGCCCTTTTATGGCTGATTGAAGACCAGGCGCGCCACTGCGTTCTGGACCATCTGTAGCGGTCTCACAGCACAGGTCGGGAGGCCTGTTAGCAGGGCGTAGCAGTAGTCACAGCACAAGTGTTATTGTTAGCTTCCAACCGGTGCAGGTGTCGTTTTCAAGCCCCTCCCCAAGCACCAACGTTGTGCAGGTAGCAGGCAGCTCATTGTGGGGCCGTGGGTGTGTTGGTCTTAAAATGAGGTTTGATCAAACTCAATGTTGGTACATTGCTATTATGAGGCAGCAGAAAGCCACAGTCACTGGCAGTCACAGGCGTACACGGACTGGTTTAAGGAAAGGAAAGATTCGTTAATTATCTTGTGAAATTAACTGTGATCCCTTATTACTAGAGACTTGCAGCCGTTTCTAGCCCCAAAATGGCCTTCGTATAAAAACAACTTGCTATTAGCATAGAGGCAGCTATCTCTTTAGCACTCTGTCTGACAATAGGCTGAGAGAGATGCCAAATTGGTCATCATACAATTTTTGTGATCAATTCACACATACCACAAAGAAGAGAAGATTGAAAAATCACCAGTGCCAGCTGACTACTGTGTGTGTGCACAGTGGATTAAAATCTGGCTGTGAATGTAGGACTCAAGTACCCCGAGGGCCCACAGGCCTGTGGCTGGGCACTGAGCCGGGCAGGCTGGGCGCCGGGCCCGGGCAGCTGGACGGCTGCCGATCGTCACAGAGACCAGCAGCAGCAGCAGCAGCAGCAGCAGCGGCAGCTCCATCGCTCTCACACATCAAAGCGGCCTGACAGGATACACAAATCAACAGTTGCAGTGCAAATTAGGGCCGAGCATGAGAGAGCGTTCCACAAACAGCCACACCAAAAGTGATGAGGGAGCAGAATCCAGACACACGCTCGTTTATCGCCCATTTAATCAGCAGGGAAGATAAAAGCCACCATAACAAATATGAAGAAAGATGTATTTATACATTTACTCATTACACTGAACGAGCATCACGTTTCTGTGTGTACAGTTCAGTGTGAGGCACACGGAGAGACGCTCTATAATCTCCAGTGTTTTCTCTTCAAAAGGCATCCAGACAAACAGTGTTTTCCAGCACCTGTTGGAACCGTGTGGAAAACACTGGCCCGGCCATTTTATCTGTGGACTTTCTGTTTTTAGCAGACTGACCACAAATTGCTGCATCATGTCCCTCATGGTGCAACCGTCTTTTTGTCTTCACTCTTTGACAGAGGGAGAGAGAATCTAGAAATGTGACGGCAAAAGAAGAAGAGCGTATGAAATGCTGTACGGATTGTCCTGCATTATACACTGACATACCACTTTATTAGGTACACCTTGCTCATACCAGGTTGGACAAGGTGTTGGAAATATTCCTCAGAATACGGGACTCTCCCATTCCACATTATCCCAAAGGTTTTCTATTGTTCAAGGAAACAGTTTGAGTTCAAAAACTAGCTCCAATACTGAGTCATACAATCATATACAGTATACTATTTCCTGTAACCTCTGCACAAATCTCACAAGACTATCACAATCACGCAAGACTTGACCTCAAGTGAGCTCCAGTGAAGCTAACGGCAAAGCTAACAGGTGATGTAGATGTATGTTCATTATTTTAAGTACATTTGTTGAATAATAGATGTATTTTGCATCATAAATATGTTTTTTATTGTTTAAAGAAGACTTCAAACTTATCTTTTTACTCTAGCCTTCAACTAGCTTCTTTGTGTTTTATTTGCATTTTCAGCTCATTTTAAGGTTAAAACAGGGTTTCAACCTTCCATTCAACCAATTCCATATCAAAAATAAGCGCCTTTTTTACGCTGAAATTCTGATCTATACCATCATTGCATTATATTGCGAAATAATGATGGAATATTGTGTCACCTCTTGACCAGACTGGACGGTCACTGTACAGTACCACTGTCATACAGCCTTTTCTAAAAGGAAACATGTATATTTGTCTTTATAAACCACTCAGGATCCATACAGAGAAATCCAGTGTGAGAACACAGGACTCGTTGGTCCACAGCCGCCTCAGTTTGTTTGTACTCGAATGAATAACTTTGTGACTTTAGTGTTTGAATCCTTTGTTCAGATTTACCTCAGTAATGCAAACTTAGCGAACGAGGCAACAGTAGAGATGGTTAGACTGTCAGCCACGTCTGTGTCGGGAGAGATGACACGTATATGTAAATATGCGTATGTGTAAATGTCTATAATGTACATTCTATCAGTGTTATTGTCAGTGTTTGTCTGTATTGTATATTCACAGATGTGAAAATCTTGGCTGTTGTTACTAATAAATGACTTAATCTTGCCTTATCTCATCTTATTGTGATATGGCATTTTTTTAATCATGAAATACATGCATGCAGTGTTTTCGTTAACAGAATGACGAACACAGATTTTGTGGCTCAGACGGTTTCAAACAAAGTCTGGACCGTGTGCAGGAGGAATGATGCTCATCCATCTTCTCGCTGTGTATTTCCCAGAGTTGGGACTCACTCACTTTAGAGTCAAATTTGCCAATACCGCAGCATTAAGAGACACTTGGACCTGGTCTTTGATTGGTTCAGTAGGCAGGCAGACTGTGTCAAAGAGGATTCTTATCTCAAACACTTCCTGCTTTGTGAAAAATGTGATTCACGAGGAGAGAGAAGGCGACACAGAGAACAATGACAGCTGAAATTAAAAAAAAGAAAAAAGATACAGTGGTGGTTTTTGGACACCAGTGTGTGGATCTCTGTGGGGGACAGTGACGCCAGTTGCATAGTCACTCTCCCCTCAGAGCAAATGTTAGGGACACTGAAATCTGTCATTATACCAAACCAGAGCTAAATATAGCCAGAGCTATCTTAAGAAAACTGTGAGGATTCATACTTCAAGGTTTGATCTCTGGACGACCATATCTTGAGTGCCACATAAAAACTTCTGCAACTTAAAGTTTGACTTGAGAGGAGGCAAAAATCTCATTTGCACACTTTTTAACTTTCACCACTGAATATATCTACATTTATCCCCGCGTGGCTGAATTCTGCTGAGAAAGCAGAGAAAGCAAAAAGGTGTCAAATCCAGAGCAAGTCCAGTCAGGTTCGTTTTAATCCCAGGGGCTTTGTGGTAACTGCAGAGATGAAATGATTTTCCCATCACAAAGTACAACCTCCACAAACAACAGCTTAAAATGAAGGCACCAGGATCAACTTCATATAAGGAGACAACATACACAATGGTATGGGTATAGAAAAAAGTTCAATTATTGATGTCACATTTGAAGACGGACATATTGTGAAACATTGATATGTACAATATCAAAGTAGCAACCAGTCATGATGTCACCTTTAGAGCTCCGAACATCACGTGACTCAAAGCACCACGTAGGTTGGAAAACGGCACCAGTGCCAGTTTCAAGCTTCAAGAGTTCAATGTGCACTTTAAATCCACAGAGATCACAGAAACACCCACAGAGGACATTACTCCAGACCTCATTCTGCTCCAGAGAACACTTGGACATCACAATAAAAGCACGTACAATAAACAGGATACTTACGTTCGCCATCATTTATCACCAGTTTTGAGGAAACTTCAGCGTCATGATTAAGAATAGTTCTAATGCTCCTCAGCTGTTTTGCATTCACTTTTTATTCAAATTGTTTCCATTTCCTGGTTTTTATATGCTGCAAATGATATGTCATAAATGTTACTGTAGAAATGGCGTTACCTTGGTCATGTGACATCAGCTACCGGAGCTCTTCAAAGACTCGATTTGTGATTGGGCCAGTGTCAAGTTCAGAGGAATATTTGGTGCACTTTATCATCTGTTTTCTTTAAATGGGCAAAAATCCCTTATAAAAGAGGACCTGAATCTTGCAAATAAGGCCGTTATAAATCAAGTGGGAAGTAGCCTCATCGTCTTCTTCACAGACTTCTATTCAAATGGACGTCTTTGTGCAGCCAGTGGACTCACTGCCTGAAGACCACATCTATCTTTCATATACAATCTAAGTTGATTGTCTTGTATTTGAAACATACATTTAATGGGAGTAACTTGAAAATGCTGTGTCGTCCTACTGCCTGCCTCTGTCCGGTCCTTCCTTCCTTTAATTGTGAATGGATAGTAACATTAAGAAGGGTCAAGTGTGCCACACGTGCATAATCTCACATTTCATTACAGCAGCGGCGGCGTCTCTCATGAGACTCCGCCCTCTCGTATTCTCTGTGGCGTCTTCGTTGTCTCTTTTGACCAAAACAAGAATCTCAAAACTGCTCGCGTTCCCTCCTGCAGGACCCATGTGTGGATGACACAGGATTATGGGCAGGTAATGAATTAGTATACAGTATGACCAAGGTCTTATAGAATAATCTATTATAGAATAATCTATTATAGAATAATCTATTATAGAATAATCCATAAGGCTGGCACCTAAAATGGACAAACTCCGAGAACAAAGATGAACGACATCCTTTCTGATATGCCAACGTAGCTCCTAGAGAAGAGTGACCTTCTAAAAAATTGAACTTTTAGATCGCAATAACATATTGAATACTCATAGGTACAGTATATATTCTATGTCATTTATAATTCTTTGCCCTCTTTATCTTCTTTTCCAGTTTTATTTGAAGTTGTGTGTGTGTGTGAGTCAGACTTATTTCTGGAGTGGCTTCTCCGATTCCGTCGGAAAAAGGAGCCAAAGAAACACATTCACATCCAGTTCCACATGTACAGTATATATTCGAGACGTGGTCACAGTGACCACGTCTCTCAGTGTGACGCAGTACACTGCTGCAGACTGAGGTTACAGTAGGTCATGTGATGAAGAGGAGGGAGTGCGCTCACATGCTGCACGTGGAGTTACTTATAGAAACTCTTGAGGGTATGAATTATGTAACTGTTTGTTTGTGAAGATGCTTTTTTTTCATTTAAAGCAAGTCTGTGGCTACAGTTTTGCCATTTAATGACTGATTGCAAACCATCTCTTTCTTACGCAGCACTGCTAAATCAGACCATCCCAAATTACACTTCTTTTTCCATGACTGTCAAAGTGAAAGTTGAAGTCTTGACTGTGGCAGTTTCATTGAAATGTTGCTGGTGCATCACAAACAGATCTTATTGCTGTTCTTGGTCAATAATTCACCAATATTGTCCAGCGCCCAATCACAGAGGTCATTGAAGAGGTATTGAAATTAACAATATCTTTCATACTCATGTTGCAGCAGATGTAGATAAACATTTTCTTCATTGTGCAAAATAGATAAACTGAAAAACACAAGAATTTGATTGTTTTTTAGACAAAAGGAAGTTCTCCTTTACCTTGTTACACAGTTTTAGCGTGTATCTTCCACCATACTCAGAACTGTCATCTGACCTCAGTTTATGGTGAAACCATATATGCAAAAAAAGAACATGCGAAGGATTGTGAAGAGATCCGAATAAGAAAAAAAGAAATAAAATAAAATGAGCCATTTCAGACCACTGCAAACGACAGAATCCCATAATGAACTAGGAAGAGGACAGGGTCAATCGTGCAGGAGAAAATCATGGAGGCAGAGGAAATAAGGAAACGCGTGCACAGGACGATGAACCTGTGAGGATGAGGGAGCGTATATGCTGTTACACGCCTGGAGCGCCAGAACAAACTTTCACAGCATTTTAAAAAACAATAGCTGGTGATGGCAGCAGCTTGTTCAGTTTACTGTTACAGTCATAAGTCACATCAGGGGATCGTGTCATGTTTAGTTAATATACAAACATACTTTTTAAAGTCAATATTGGCCGATGCAATATCATTTTGATAATATCGCACATCACTATGAATGAAAATGAGAAGGATGTAAAAATGACCAATCATATCGCAATCGCATTTCCTGTCAAAATAATTGCAATTAGATATTTATTCAAAATGGTTAAAAGCTCTATTTGATAATAAAGAAACATTAGTTAACCTGGTTAGTTGGACAAACAGTAATTCAGTGTTTTTCTAATGTAATCTAAACGTAGCTCAGTGCTACCACAGCCACACTGTAAATCAACACTGCAGCCTCCTCACAAATTCATTGTGTCGTCCACAACCACAACAACAGTGAGGCGGGCTAATAAAGGCTAATTAAGCTGACGGCAACGATTGCCTTCTCAGATACAAACATATAAAACCAGAGCTCGGCGGTGTTACGAGCTTCCATCAGACTTTACAGCTTGTGTTGTAGCGAGAGCGCCTCGGCCACGACTGTTGCATGCAAAACACAAATTGAGCTTATCTGAGAGCAGATCAAAGCACGCCGTCACTAGAAAACATCATTTAGCAAGTCAGACATAACAGTGGACGTCCACACCCTCGTGTGTGACGTCTGACCGTGGGACATACGTTCAAGAAGCAGGTTTTTTTACCAGAGATTCAAATTCAAACATCGTGACATGCATGAAAATAGCTCGACCGTGATCGTGACGGAGGGGAGCTGGTGTTTAACTCTCAGCTGTGGATATGTGATGTTTACATGTGGCCGCGTCCTCGGAGACAGAGACAGGAGGGGTGAAGGTAAACGCTGTCTTTCCTGAACGCACACATTGAGCGCACTGGGAAAAGCAAAGTGTAAACAAGAACACAGTAAACTATACAGGATAATGTCTCACTGTTCATAAAAGCGATGGATGGATGAGTTCATTACTTTTGTTTTACATGTCTTGAACTTGTGTAAAGGCTTTGAAGGACTGTTTCACCCAGATTCACCTCTGGTGGTATCTGAGTTGTGTTGCTGACCATGTTTTTCCCAGTTTACAATCATTTAATGGCCACTTCCATCACGATAATGTCACAAAGCAAACGAGTTTGATGACCTCACTGATCAACTGTGTCGCACACAGCTCTGTAGTGAGAGGTAGTGATTCCCATGGCTACAAGTGATCTGTGCCAATCTAATCTGATAACAGAGATGTTATCAGATTAGATAACACGCACACACACGTCCAACATGGCAAAGGTCTAAGTCAGAGAAATGAATTGACGAGAAATCCTGAAGAATGTGGTAGAGCTGGAAATCAGCATGTGACGAATGTGATGGAACAAATTCACAAAGTCACGAAGACTTTTCCAACGTTTCGAACGTCTTTGCCAGAGGTCAATGGCTACATCATCTGACGACGAAGTATGCCCAAGCCACACTGATGTGGAAGCTCTGCAACGTGCCCCAATGGCCAAAACCAACCCTGCAAGCCTGTCCACACCACAAGCGCCATTGCCCTGTGCCAATCTCACTTTAGCGCTCTCTGTTTGTGCATTTCTGCTCATCTCTCACTGGCTATAAAAGATAAATATGTGTATACGGGGAGGGTATGAGGGCAACAGTGATGTGAGGGAGCAGAGCGACGGGGTGATGTGGAGAGGTGCAAAAGAGACGTTGTAAGGGTCCTTAAGGGGGAAACTATTACAACTCCATGGTCAAGCACCAAGGTTTGTTGTGCCTCGCCAACACAAAATGTGAGTCCACTCGCATCTGTGCACTGACTTTGTATGGAAAATTCTGGCGTCACCGTAACTCTGCAAGTCATTGAACTGGAAAACAGACGGTTTCAAGAGCCAGATCTACAGTATCATCACACACAGACTTCTACAATCACAGATAAAAGACATGAATGTTACGATGATGACAGCAAACGAGAACTGTCAGCAGGACCAGGTACAAATTCTCTATCCTTTGTCTGATTATCAAATCCACTGGTATTCTTAGCTCTATTCTATACACGTAGCTCATAAAAGAAAATACCGACCATCCTTAAAACCGTTGGGTTGGGTCCGTTTTAAAAGCAAACAAAGACATTAAATTAACTCCACTTTCCACACTAATTACAGCCAAAGACTTGCAAGTATGACCTCACCATCTAACCTAAATCTTTACGAAGCAACACGGATACAGTTGCTACGTCAACACAACGAGTGACACATGGAGTGTATATATGCACTTCTCAACAAGGACATGTGATCAAAGAGAGTGTGTTTGATGTGTAGGGAAAGAAACATCTCATTATGATATCACCATGGAGAATCCTGTGGTGAAGTCTGTCGTAAATCCTGCAACTGAGAACAATAACACTGGCTGGTTCGTACGTCGCCGCCGTAAAAACATAGAAGCCCAAGAGAAAATTTGGTAAAATGTTGCAAATGGGGTTCAAGGAGGAAATCAAACAGCAAACCCACGGCTTTATGGTCAAAGTCGGCTCCGCTGCACAGAGCGCAGCCGATCAGGCACTAGAAGCTCAGGACAATCACTCTGAGTGGAGCTAAACAAATTCAGCAGTTCATTTCGCAGTGGACGCTGAGGTGAATGAGTGGTTGGAGACGCGGTGGATTTGATGAGAGCATTTTGGTATTTTTTGCAGCTTAATGCCATGTTTGAACTAGAACGACCGACTTTAAAGCAGTCTTATTTTGGATTTGCTGGGATTACCATAAAAACCAGAGCACATGTCCCTTCACCATGGCTGAGTCAGTCATTTCTCCACTTGCTCCACCTTCCTCTGTGATATTCACACTGCGACAGGCCAGTCACACATATGCATATTGCTTATAAAATCCTATTATAGACTTGTTTCCAACAAAACTGAATTTAGTTGTGTTTGAGGAAGAAATCAGCTCTGTTTATTGCTCCCTAAATGTGTTATATTTTGTTTTTTTCAAAACCCTCAGAGAATGTTTTCAGCGATAGTTTTTAAGTTTTTTTAAAATGTGTTTTTTATGAGGTACCGACACATTCTCAGTGTCTTAAGTGGAAGTAGAAGACACTGCTGTGCACGCACGCCCTGCGCTAACAACCAGGCAGGCTCGCTCACAGTGAAAACATGGCAGCCAGATCGGAATCAAGGGGAAAAAGTGAATTTTACCACTTAAAAGGCCTAAAATCGACGTCAGCTCAGGTATATGTGTTCCCACTTATGTGTTTGTTGATTCATATTGTTGTTTCATGGCCGTCCTTGACTAGAAACTGAGCTTTGTGTTGCTTTGCAAATCAACTCAGCCACACCGAGCACACAGAGAAAATCAACATTTTCGGTCGGCTGACATCCTGTAAGTGTCAAAACCTCATACCACCACACTTTGATTTACATGTTCATGAGGAACTTCCTTACATAACCACAATCAGGAAATGGTAATCAGCACCCTCATTTCCTGAAAATGCCAAATGTGCCACAAGCAGTTGAAATACTATCAAGTTAATATACAGCTCTGAAGACATCAAATAATGTCATTTTCATATACCAACATATACGTTCCTTTCCCCTTTGTGAGTAAATGTTACTTTTAGAAGCCATAGTTTACACTCAGACCATGGTTCTCAAAGTGTGGTATGTGTACCACATGTGGTACATGAGCAAAATCAGAAATACTCTTCTACTGTATATACCAGAGTGCTTAAAAATGAAACAAATACACATATACATATACAATATGTGAGGAAGAGGGGGGTGATGAGAGAGCAAATTATCTGACTGGGTACTTTGAGAAAGTCATAATGAACGTAAAATCACATATCGGTTTGTGTGGCTAAAACAAGAAGGTCGCCAGTTCGAATCACAGTTCTACCAAGTTCTGTGTGGAGCAGGGGTCGCGTTAACCGAGAATTCTCTGTCACTGACGGACCGTTTTCTACCATGACGGAGAACTCTGGAGGCCGTTTGAACACAGAGGTCGTTCTGATCTACCGTTACTTGAAATAATTCAAACACAACACGGTCAATAACACTTGATAACCATATCTATAACCATAACCATCTGTACCCAATAACACATCTTTACCCAGATCTTCAACAAATCACTGGAGCTGTGTGAAGTCCCCTCCAGCTTCAAACACTCTACAATTATCCCGGTCCCCAAGAAACCAGCAATCTCAGGTCTAAATGACTACAGACCTGTGGCCCTGACGTCTGTGGTCATGAAGGCTTTTGAGAGACTGGTGTTGTGCCACCTGAAGGGCATCACAGGCCCCCTGCTGGACCCCCTGCAGTTTGCATATCGGGCAAACAGGTCAGTGGATGATGCAATCAATATGGGTCTGCATTACATCCTGCATCACCTCGACTCCCCAGGGACATATGCTAGGATCCTGTTTGTGGATTTCAGCTCGGTGTTCAACACCATCATCCCGGACATCCTGCACTCCAAACTCACCCAGCTCTCTGTCTCAGCCCCCACTTGTCAGTGGATTACAAACTTCCTCACAGACAGGAGCCAGCAAGTGAGACTGGGGAAAATCAGCACTGGCGCCCCCCAGGGATGTGTGCTCTCCCCACTGCTCTTCTCCCTTTACACTAACGACTGCACCTCGACTGACCCATCTGTCAAACTCCTGAAGATTGCAGACGACACAACAGTCATCGGCCTCATCCGAGACGGCGACGAGTCTGCATACAGGCGGGAGGTGGAACGACTGGTCCTCTGGTGTGGTCAGAACAACCTGGAGCTGAACACGCTCAAAACTGTGGAGATGACAGCGGACTTCAGGACTAACTCCCCTGCTCTGCCCCCCCTCACCATCCTCAATAACACTGTGTCTGCTGTGGAAACCTTCAGGTTTCTAGGATCCACCATCTCCCATGACCTAAAGTGGGCACCAAACATTGACTCCATAGTCAAAAAGGCCCAGCAGAGGCTGTACTTCCTGCGACAGCTCAGGAAGTACAACCTGACCCAGGAGCTGCTGATCCAGTTCTACACAGCAATAGTCCAGTCTGTTCTCTGCACCTCCATCATCATTTGGTTTGGATCAGCCACCAAACAGGACAGAAACAGACTGAATCGCACCATCAGGACTGCGAATCATTGGTGTTAAACTGCCCACCATCCAGGACTTGAACACATCCAGAGTCAAGAAACGGGCAGGTAGTATCTCTGCAGATCCATCACATCCCGGAAACAACCTGTTTGATCTTCTTCCCTCTGGCAGGCGTTACAGAACACTGTACACCAAAACTGCCAAACACAAGAACAGTTTTTTCCCCCAGGCCGTCACACGACTGAACACTTGAATGTATGTTAAGTTATGTTGATGTTTACATTTAATGTACAGCGTGTGTTGGATAAAACCGGAGTCAAATTCCTTGTATGTGTTCACAAACCGTGTGCAAAGACCACGTTGGGTTGCACAAACTGAATCTCCTCCCCACTAACCAAGCAGAAAAAACATTTCCCTCGACCTGGCTGACACCATGACTCCCCTGCCCCCCCTCCCCTCCCCTGCTGTGAGCCGCTAAAACCAAACGTGTCCGAGGGAGCTGTAGCATCATTCTCTTCTTTGATAGGAATGCGTCTTATTTCCTGCGTCAAAACTATTTATTATGAATTTGGGCTATCCATCCGTCCATTTTCTACCGCTCATCTGAGGGGTTGCGAGGGTAGCAGCATAAGCAGAGAAGCCCAGACTTCCCTCTTCCCGGCCACTTTGTCCAACCCTTCCGGGGGAATCCCGAGGTGTTCCCAGGCCAACTGAGCAACAGAGACTCTCCAGCGAGTCCTGGGTCTTCCCCGGGGCCTCCTCCCAGTGGGACATGCTCAGAACACCTCACAAGGGAGGCATTCAGGAGGCATCCTAACCAGGTGCCCGAGACACCTTATTTGGCTCCTCTAGGAACCTAGATCGACCGGTCTGTCTTCTTCACCAAGACAGACCAATGCAGAGCCCGCGTTGCTGCAGATGCCGCACTGATCCGCCTGTTGATCTCCCGCTCCAGTTTTCCGTCACTCGTGAACAAGACCCCAAAATACTTAAACCACTCAACTAGGGGCAGGATCTCACCCCTGACCCAAAATGAGTTTGGGCTATACAAATAAAATGTATTTAAATTGCTGAGTTAATTGAAGAGGACAAGATTTTAAACTTCTATCAAGAGAGCTAAAAAGAAGAATTTTTAGCCCATGTCTGAAAAAGGTTTTTGTGTTTATTTTGATTGCTCAAAACATTCAGAGAATGTAGCTTTCATGTCCTCCATGTAGTTACAATGAAGGAGGTCAAACCGTGGTCATGTCAACTCTGACTGTTATAAGCAGCTTAAATCTTCCCATGATACTGGACCAAGTGTTCCACATTCACATTTACATCAAGTATAGAATGTGTCGAAGACTTTGAAAGAGGTTTTTGTTAAATGAAAAAATGAACAAAACTTGATTTTATCCTCTCTCTATTTCCATCACTTTCCAGCGACTCAATGACCAGGGGCAAATGCATGAATGCGTATGAAAACAGCCTGAAAGTCCAGGTCCTTATCGCCATCAGAAAAGTTTGCAAGGACAACAAAGGCAGGTTTCAGACTGAGTTCTGGGAGAGCGAGAGCGTAGGTTTTTTGGCCCCCAGCATAAAACCTTTGAGAGGAGCAGGGAACCTCCTTCAGGCTGACAGATTGCAGTGTCTGAGCTTTGTATCATTCTTCCTCAGCCACACTCTGCTGTTTCTCATGCGCCGCTGTAAACAACACACACTTTGATGTCCTTTCTGTACCTGACAACAGCCAAAAGCAACAGGAGCGAATGTATGTGAAACATTCCACAACTCTTCTGACCAAACACTAATCTGACGCTATTGAATCCAGATGTGTTTTTTTAAAGAAAAACACAGTTTAATCTCTATTCAAAATGACCCAAGGGCAGGCGTATTAAATCCTATTTATATTACTGTAATAGCTTTTACTGCGTCAAAATGTGTGTTTTTGCTATCTATTCATCAGCTGTGGTAAGAATGAAAACAAAGATATTTATACTGCTCGTGAGATAAATACTATTCATGACTTGCTCCTTATTCATTTCCACTGAGTGATGTTAGGTTTCTTTGGATTGGAGGAGGAAAAAAAGCCAATGGTCTCTTAAGTTCCTTACACATTCTTCCCACTGCACTAAGAATGGTTCACAGCGATCTTTCCCAGCCCAACACCTAAAATAAAATCAAAACCAACAAAAACAACAACCGACCTGAGCCAGGAGAGCAGCTCGGCGAGAGCAATCCACACAGAATCAGGTCTATTTTGGACAGAGGCCACCGGGGCTGATAAGCACTATGTTCAGAATACCATGAAGACAACTCAAATGACATATGTGTACGTACTGTGAACTGAAAACTAGTGTTCTGAACGTCTACTGATTCAGCTGCGGAGACAGAAAATGACACTCGGGCTCTAATAATCTCACTTGTCGGCCTCATTCAGACGTCAGTGATCTGATCACTTTAGCACAGCCTTAAATTATACTGTTCGCACCTGGTATTATAATGCACCCTCCATGATTTCAAAAATCAGATTAATTTTTTTAAGTTTTTTTTTTTTTTTTTATGATTGGCTTATCTTCACAAAAACAACAATTTCAAACATTTATTCAGTTCATACATTATTTGGTTTAAAAATAAAAATAAAACACTGCTGTTTTAACAACTAGCATATGTTGGGCTCAAAGAAGAAGCAGGAAATCTCAAAACTGAAATACACAATTACTGTCAATAACGTTTGTTTTCTCCACATCTCGCACACATTTGTGTCTTAAAAGAGTCTACATAACAGGTGATTAAAGACAAGATCCACATGATCACTGTTGTTAGTTTAAGGCTCACAAACGTGGGTTTTAGTGTCTGAATGAAAACATTTTAAGACACTAGCAACAGAAAAATAAAACTGATTAAGATACAATGCTTTGGCCCGATATTCAATTGCTTAGGAAAAAATGAGCCCTCGGCCAAACTTAATTGTTGACCTCAGTGTGACCCCATGAGACTGAATATGATGTCCTCGTCCTTTTATACAAATACACATTTATGGCATAACTGTTGGCAAAAACAAAATCAGCACACTCGAGAGTGTGACTCAAGCTTTCCCTACACTTTTCACTTTGAGAGACCACAGACACAACAAACTTTGTACCTGATTTTCAATGTTTTAATCCTGAGAAAGCACAGACGGGACGATCCAGTCAAGACGCAGGACACACACACACACACACACACACACAAGAGGAGATTCCAGGGATTTGTGGGCCGGCTGTCGGCGTCGTCAGTTAATAGCTGTTGTTTGTGCGATGTTTTGTGTTGAGAAACACAGGAAACCGTGGCAAAGTCATGGCTGAGAAGACGGAATCAACTTGGCTTGTACAAAGCAACGCCCGTTTCCCGGTCTACTCGCCCTCATTGTTTATTGCGGGGGTTCTGCTCACGCCCCCAATCGCTGTTCAGTCGTAAATATCAAACAAGTTTCAGATTTATGATTTGAAAAGGGGAAGATTCTGATGTGTCTAATGAAGTTAAAACTGCGTCTGTTAACCCCTCTAACACCGAGACAGAAACGTGGCCAATTATCCTCAACCAAAAATCTGTGCCACTAAATCTTTTCTTAGGTCTCATTGGTGCAGCTAACATTTCGTATGTCTACACCTTGGACTTTAAATTTTGCCTCATCTTTAGTGTTAAACTGGCTCCTACTTTAACAAGGCAAATTTTACAGTGTGTTCTCTATCTGCATTGGTTGTCAAAGCCAGCCAAAGACAGAGAAAAGTGGTGTTACTGTGTGTTATACAGCGATATAGCTGCACAATGACACAGTGTTTCCCCACCTTCATTCATACATTCAGCTGCTGCTCTTTGGGTAGTTTGCCCTCTTCCCCACTCCCTCCTTCACTCTCTCATGTGGGCGTGGCTTATAGAGCAGAGTGACAGCAGTGCGCTACGTGCAATCAATGCCTTTCAAAACTAAACACAGAGATTTACTCCACCTCTGTTTTTTTAGATATCGTTAGGTTTGGTGTAAATAAGTAAATGAAAATGTAAATCTACAAAGACTTATACATCCTCTAGAACAGTGGTTCCAAACCCTTTTTTCTTTGAAGGTCCCCTTGCTCGACTCCAAGACAAACCAGGCCGCCCAACCCAATAACCCCTCTCCACATAATTAAAAAACGTTTATGTGCAAAAATAAACAGCAGTTGTAGGTTTCTGTTCCTATTCTCATAGTGTTTATGGATAAAACTGTCCTGTGCTTCCGTAAAATCAAAACCAAGGTAACTCGTGAGATGTTGCTGGTGAGTCTTTGGTACTTTTACGTTTCTCAGACATGAAATTTTGTTGTATGGATGCTGATAACATGAAACCAATCAGGTAGAGCTGCTCACTGACCTGATGAGACTGAGGTTCAGAAGTCACAGAGTGTTGGTAATAAATAGCTTAATACATTTAAAGGTGGACCAAAATCATTTTAATTTGAGTGATACCAAGTACTGATTAGCCAATAGAGTGGGTGATTGGTTTTTTCAAAATTGTATGTGCACAAATATAATTTTAACAACGTCACAACCTCAGAAGAGACAAAGCTCTGCGCCCCATGTGATCTCTGGTGCCCCCCTGAGGATGGCTTGGACCACAGGAACCATGGCTATTGAGTCTAGACCATGTGACAAAATGTTATATTTAATTATTAAACATATTTGTTCTTAGAGTTTATCCATAGTGATTAGTTATTTAATATTTTTGACAGTTTTTACAATTTTCTTTGAGCCACAAAAAAGTAACACTTTTATTTTGAAATATTGTCTTGAATAGCTTCGTTACAAATGCCCTCGGAATGTCGTGATACTGTTTATAAGATCATTCAGTGGTGGTGCTGTAGCGCAACCTTTAACATGAGACGAAAATGTATTTACTTTAATGTTAAAATGCAACAAAAACATTTGGTACACAAAAAATGATGGGAGGGCGTTTACCACGTCTTTTGTGTTCATCTCTGTTGAGACAGGGAACATTTTGTAGCTGACAAACATGTTTTGGAGTTTTGGAGTTTTGGAGTAGATACCTGAGATTCATTTGACAGAATCAAGAGTTGAACAACAACAACAACAACAACAACAACACAACGCCGTCTCTTCACACGTCGGTGTGGCTCCACCCCTCCCGTCACATTTTCCTCTTCACTGTCTCACTTAAAGCCTCCAGTGTCTCTAAATCAATACAGAGGATGAGTCTTCAAAGTGTTTGCCTGGGTCGTCTGCAGGAGCAGCCAGCACTGCTCATTCCATTTTTGTCTTTGTGAACCATAATTATTTTGAGCTCTGCGTAATTTGGTAAACACCAGCGCCCCTTCCAGAAAAACATCAACATAATAGTGCTAGAGCTGTTTAAGACATTGGGTTTGGCCTCCAACACCTTTTCTCACCACTAACACCCCCTCCACTGTCGGTCAAGGACAGGTCTGCGTCTCATGTGCTTCCTATATAGTGACCCAGGAGGACCAGAGGAGTCGATGCACAGTGAAAGGAAAATTAAATCTCGTACACTGGATAAGTTCCCGGGGTGGAAACCACAGGAGCAGATGGTAAAAGCTTTATTGGGAGAGTTTATGGGAGGTGTGGGATCTTTAACGTAAAGCGTAAACACGTCGTAACGTACAGTAAACTTTTCCGTTTTCCAAGTATCCAACTACAGTATAAATGTATAAAAAACATTTATATTATAGCACAGATCTGTTGTGGTTGTGGAGTAAAGGAGCAGCTTCTTACGTCAGCACACTGGTACGGGTAGTTTTTTCTACCCTCAATAGTAGGGCTGCAACAATTGATTGATTACTAAATTAATCAACCATTTTGATAATCATGGGTTTGAGTGTTTTTTTCAATAATTGAAACAAGCTTTGTGATGTTCCAGCTTCCAGCTTAAATGTGAATATTTTCTGGGTTCTTTGCTCCATTTGACAAAGAAATTATTAAAACTGAATAATTTTGGTTTGTGGACAAAAACAAGATGTTTGAGAATGTCATCATTTCCAAGTTTGGAAAACACCAAGCAATATTTTTAACAAAACAACATTTTTAACATTTTACGGACCAAACAAGTACTTAATCGATTAATTGAGAAAATAAATGACAGAATCCTACTCAATAGCTAAGTCGTTTTGATTTGTTCTGATTGAAATAAACAATTCCATCATTTACATGAACACATAATTAAAATATCTGATTGTGGTGTGCGTCTGTGACGTTTGTGTCTGCTCATTTTTCTTTTTTAAAATGGACAGAAATCACATTTACGTGGATCAGACACGAGATAGCGCCAAATAACATCTCAATATTTTAAGGCTATAAGCGTTATATCGTGATCTTTCGGGATATAAAGCTGCACACAGGTTGCATCTCGGGGCTAGTGAAAAGTTCCCTTTTGGGATGTTTGTGCTTGTCAAAAGAGAGTAAAACTGTACACTATAAATACACTCTTCTGTTTATGATCTGTGTTACATGATCTTAAAATACAGTTATTACCTTTTCAGATAATACCTTGTTCAAATGGGTGTATTCACTGCCTTCTCTGGCTAAACACCTGCCATTACATTTTAATTTACGTAATAGCTGGCTCTTCCCGGTCACTGTCCTGGTGCTTCGTCACCAAATGTCCTCCTCTGGCCACACCCCCAATATAGGGCGGGGTTGGAGTGGATATGCAGCACTCGTATTTCTTGCGGATGGCGCAGCAGAGCTTCATAAAGTCAGCAGAATTCAGCACGAGCGGCAGAGGAAGTAGGAAAATAAAACATCCAGTTTACTTTTCAGAATAAAAGATCCCGTGTTGACACCACATCGTATTCCACTTTACTACATCGCAAAAAAAGTCCTTGCGAGCTCAGCGTGCTCCTGTTTATTCGCTCGGTAGAAATACTGCTGCGTTTGTTGTGTTTACAACATTTACAGTGGATTTCCACGTGAGAGGAACCCGTAAAGAAACCTCCAGCTGTGCAACTGTGTGGAAGCAGGCGGACGTGAGACACAAGCAGTGTAACTTCGTGGAGCTTCTGATTGGCTGATAGGTCGCTAATTTGACAGCTGTATGAATGAACAACGCAGAGCAATCTGCCTTCGCATCATCAATTCATAGATTTTTAATTTATGTGCGGTGACTTTTATCACTCATCAGTCTCATGCTCTAAGCTGCCACTGTCACTTGGATCATCACACCCCGGTGACCCTCCAGTTACAAGTCCAATTTAACCATGGAGCAGCCCACATCACATATGTGTTGCTTTTCGAGCATCTGTTCTGAGGAAACCCTGGACACTGTGGGTAAATTCCAAGGAGGTTGTTTACTGAGCTCACGTGAAAAGCTAATTCAAACACATTCACATCAAATTAGCAACGTGTTTACTCTAAAGATCCATTCAGACCAGGTCTGTGGACGTATTAAAGTATGCCTGTTCATAACTGCTATACAATTACATCCTGGATGCACCCTGACATCAGATGGAGAAGCCCATAGCCAAGCAGAGAGAATTTGGCATGTGACCTAAGGGGTTGTAGGTTTGAGTCCCCACCAGGTCAAGGACTGGGGTACCCCTGAGAAAGGTACCCAAACCCCATTGCTTACTGTTGGGAATTGGACACTCCAGCCACAGGGGAGCCACATCCAGTGTACTCCTTGTGCCGGGTCCCAAGCCCGGATAAAAGAGAGTTGAAATCTGTCAAATCAGATCATTCGCTGTGGTGAAGCCAAAAGGGGAAAACAATTATAAAAACAAGAGCGATTAATACACAATAATCAGTCTCTAGTCCGTCCGTCCGTCCATCAGGAGGATGGCATTCGCTCATCGGGATCAGAATACAAGTTAGATTTGCTCTTTCAGAATTAAAAGAACAGGATGGACTGGCGACCTTTCCCTCTGTCAGCTGGGATTGGCAACAGCGCCCCCACGACCCTCATGTGGAGGATGAAGCAGTAGACGATGAATGAATGAATGCATGAATGAATAAGGAATGTTGTAATTCAGAAATAGAAATGGCAAGTAACAAGCTCCTTGACAGTGAGAGTAAGAGGTTCATAGCTTCCGCAAACAGGAAATCCTTTGATTGTACTTCCTGGACTGAATTCTCCTCCTGGACTCATGAGTAACTTCAACTTCACATGTCTGTTTTGTAAATAACTATATTTTATATATATACTGTACATGTATATGTATAACTGCTTTTCTGTCATTTGTGGGCCTCTGCAGCTCCCACTTTAGGAAAGCTGAAAAATAAGTGCAACATATAATTAAAGTATATCATAGACCAAGCTGTGTTGGAGTATTAAGGATCTTCTGGCACTGCGAGGATGGAGAGAGATTTCAATGGCACTCCTGTGAAATGTGCTGATTGTGCACAAATGTGGGAGGTACAGCAAAAATGAAAAGTGCTGCTCATTATGGCATTTACACAGCTTTGATTAAGATAATCAGCAGTAAAATAAGCCATTATCTGCACCTAAAATAAATCCTAAAATGAGAACAGAATCTGATTTGCTAACCCTAAAATTCTGCATCTGTGGTTTTGATTACTTATCTCCTGAATGAGAGCTTTTCTATGGTATTATAATGACTTGGGTGAGATTTTGTCGGGCTGAAAAAAGCAAAGAAAACACATAAGGATGCAGTGAAGGCCTTAGGTTGCTATTCTGAATTACAGTTGGCTTTAGGTTGGTCAAGCTTCCAACCGTGATTTTTGTCTTTGGGTCCCTGTAATTGTAGCCAACACTCAGCCAGGAGGTCCAGCTACACTCATTCCATTCATAAAGCCCTAAGTGCCTCTTAGTGGTGTATTTGGTTTATTAAAACGTTGAATCTTAGCCACTGTCACTTCCCAGTTCAAACACTCTATCTTTAGCTGCTGCTTTCCACTCTTCCCTCCTGGCTTAGGTACATCAGCCTGCAATTATTTTCTCCTTTCTCTCAGACACCATGGCATCCTCATGTCTCCGGGGCCAAATGAAGCGAGGGCAGTCCAAAAATGGCAAAAAGCAAAAAGAGTTATAAAAACAGACATTAAAAAAAGTTGTCCACCCCTGCCACAAACAAACTAGTGATCTCAAAATGACATGCTTTTTCGACAAGGAGGCAACAAGACACCCATGAGTGATAAATCTTCCAGGATTTTACTGTTATATTTTCATCCAGGACCATTTCATGTCATTTTGTTTGGCTTTCACTGACCATTAACATCACCGCAGGGATAAATTTAATATCAAATAAGAGTTTAAAGTTGCTTTTTCGGGATGTGAAGGTCAGACGAGACCAACATAGTTTTCTTATTGCAGCTATTTGTGCCGACCTCCTCTCATCAAATGGACAAACGCATTTGTTTCATACGTGTCGGATGACTTTGGCTGAACTGTTGATCTAAGGGTTTGACGATCCTCCAAATCCTTGATTTGATTTTCGATTTTAAGTGCAGTTGGGTCGAGTCTGGTTTAGTCTAGGATCACTGGTTTTATGTCATGATAACTTCCATTTCATGTCTACATGGTGTCATGAGTGATATACAGTGTCACACTAAGGCCTTATTGTCAAATTTAAATAATTTCTTAACAATACGAATGTTACAATAACCAGTAAATGCTTATCCAGGGGTTTTCACCAGCAAATAAGGTCACATGTCTGATGCTACCAACACGTCTATAGTGCTAGTTATCGCTTCAGCACGAGTTGAATTTTGAGGACGTTTCTCTCCAGATGAGGACAGAAGAGTCATCTGTGTTAACAGAGTTCTTCCCGTAGTTACGTATACATCCTTATGATGCATGCGGAGACGCGCCTGTGCTTTGCTACACACGCACATGCATTTACACACCCTGGTTTTTTTGTCGAGAGTGCAAATAATTTCCACAGCGGTGAGTTCAGAGAAGTGGGACGGGGTTCGAGTTCAGTCAATGTTTTGCCCACATCAAGCAGTTGCCATGGGTACTATTGGTCGGCAGCAGCTTCGGCTTAGCGGGAGGAGGTAATGTGTAGTCGTGCTACAATGGCTACAACCATAACACTGTGTTTTTCCCCCTCAGGCACGCCTTCAGGACTTCACCCTGGGGGCGTGGTTAAATCCTCGATCCCACATTTGCTTTTGAAGGCGATCTTTGATTTACAATCAAGATCTTGACATCCCCAGTTGATACTGACACATTTTATTGCATTTACTGTCCAATGGTCAGTCAAAGAGGCAGAGATGTTACAGAGAGTATTCAGCCATGAATTATAGAATTGAGTGGACACTGTGCACAGGGTTAGAGGGGTAGAGAGATGCAGCAGTGCTCAGCTGCTGTCCTCTTACGGTGCTAAAATTTATTTAAGGCCGTGTTGAATCCCTCAAGGCTAACCATTAAAAGATCGTCTAAAAGTGAATAAATGTAAACGTTTTGATTGAATTGAAGGTTTTGATCTCAACAACTTAAACAACTTAAAGGACTGGCTCATATTTTAGCAGAAATTGTACATTTTTTAGGTTTATTTTCACTGTAGGCAGTTGTTGTTGCTGGTGCTTAAAATGCTTCGACTCAAAAGGAACTGAATCCAGAGTGATTGGAGTGATGGCTTTCAGTGAAATTAATTTCACGTTAATTTAGTTAATTTAGTTTGTGATCAAAGGTCCTTTTTTCCCTGGGGCCCCTTGAAAGGCCCCTGTGTTTTGGTTCTCTCTCTCAGCTCTAATCAGGGTTGTTTTTGCACCGGCCTGCAGTTGTGTAGGGAGTTTTCAGTGGGAAAAGCACTAAAAACCCACAGCGCACTACCTGCCAAAGAATACACGACTGGCAAAGTGAGGCACTGGCTGGTGAACACAGAGGAAACTTTCACCAAATCAAGGCTAAAAAAACAGCATTCTACACTTCCATTCATGAGGTGTACATGCACCTGACTCCCCATAAATGCAGGTGCTTGTCTTCTGCTATAATATGACTCTTTGATAACGCGTCAGTGATGTATTTACGTCATGTTTTGCCAACCCAGTCCTAGTAACTCGTTATGAGTGCATATCCGTCCTCAGAAGACTGCCTCCTCAACACTGATCTACATTTCTAAATTTTCTGGTACATGACAATAGATCTATCAGTAGGGTTGGGCACCAAAACGCAGTGCCAATAGGGCACCGGTTCTGATGTAAACCGTGGTAGACCGAATAAGAACAACATTTTTGAACATGCCGACTTTTTTACTGATCCCTGGTATTCCGGCGTCAACTTGTTTGCTGCTTCCTGGGGCCACGGACATGTGTACTCGCCACACCTTCTCCCGCCTGCCAGCCGCCTCCTCACCTTTGGGCTTGTTGGTGGGACTAGGGGACAGGTTGCTCTGCCCCGATCGGAGCGGACTGTCCTCAGTGCACCCCAACATCACCAGGGTGGGAAGCGGCACCAGGGGTCACACAGGGCACACAAATGAAACCCTGTGGCACAATGAAAGTGAGGGCCGGAGCATGACGGCCGAGGTGGGATCCCAGCCCCCTTCTCATGGGATCTCACCACCAGCGTCGGGGAGGTGGAGCACGAGTGTTGGCGATAGGACCCGAGAGATAACACCTATGGGCCCTGGAAATAAAAGGGTATTGTTTTTCACATTACATTACATGTCAATTAGCAGACGCTTTTATCCAAAGCGACTGACAAGGGAATTGGATACAACCTGCCAGTGGTGGAGTTGAACTTGCGACCATAAAGTCTTTTGCACACAGGGTACTGGTCTTAACTACTGAGCTACCTCACCCCGTCAAAGTTTTTTGAAAGTGAAAGTGTTTGCGGTAAGTACCGGTTAGAGAACCGTTTAAGCACCGGAACCGTTTAAAAAATACAGAGTACACACTGGTATCAGATAAAACCCAACGGATACCCAACCCTATCTATCGGTGCAGTCAAACTGAAATATTGTTTGGTTTTTGGCAAATATTATTCTGTGCCATAGGCATCTGGCGAGGGGTGAGCACATCAGCAACGACAAAGTTTTTCCAGCCTGCAAGTCACACATGAAGACTTCCAAACGTTACTGCGGTGCTTGGTCACACATCTCTGAATTTAATAAAATGTTTCACTCACATTTGGGTTGTCACAAGTGTCTTGTCCAAGGACATACTGTAAATCTGCATGTAGACTACTGGAGCTGGGAAATGAACCTACAGCCTTCAATTTGAAAGACGACTCACTCTACCACTGAGCTACCATTGCCCTCCATTTATATCAATGCACTTCCTGCAAAGGTGCACGCCATGGTGCCTCTTACCAGTATAAACAAGGCTTGGGAGTGTTTATAAGAATACAAAATCAACGTATATGCGGCCTGAGTTAGACACAATACTGTAAATTTAGAAAAGGAAACATTGCAAAAGGATCAAGAAATGTACCCAAGCCATGAGGGAAATGCTCCTGGTCCTCATTGCAGAAATTCTATCTGCAATGAGGACCAGGAGCATGAAAAATATTAATTTAGAAACACAGAAGTGACTAAGTGCATATACATATACATATGAAGGTAATGTGGAAAACAGAGGTTGGGGAACAAAGCACAGTCATCACCAGAGTTAATTAAAGCCACTAAAAGAGCATTAAGTCATGTCTGGAGTGCAGCAGGGGAATGTTAACATGATTTGAGGGGTAAAAACAATGGTTACAGCAGACCCTTTCCACATACAGCATACCACCCACCCTGCCACCAGCACGCATGTGAAAAGAGACAGAGGATGACTCCATATCATAAGTACCAGTGCTGCTTCCCATCGAGCCCATCTCCGCTCCTAATAACATGTTTATGTACTCTGACTGCATTTTTGCCGTACGCAACGTGGGCTTATCCAAAAACAGGATGTGAATCTAAGTAACCGTTTACATTAAACCTCACAGTGGCTCGATTTAGATTTGGAGGCATTAATTCTGACACACCAAAAAAGAAAAGTAAAAAAGAAAGATCCAAATGAAATAAAAGGCAGCCATGCCTCAATGTGGTCACGGCTACTTTCATAGTGAGATGCAGTGGCATATCTGCAGCTCAGAAAGCTGTTAAATGGTGACTCCACCCCCGCACTACTCTGTCATTTAATTCAAAGAGTTTACCAAAGATGCCCACGGCTCACAGGGAACTCATCTGTGGCTGCTGACATGTTGGCAGTTTAAATGACACAGGCAAATGGAAGCAGACAAAAAACCTTTCCAAAAGCACGGTTTCTGTAAAACAGTAGCTCAACTCATCATAGGTCCCTCAGGTGTAGAGTCTACGGGGAATATGTGACGCCAGTCAACTGTTATCGGTCAGTCAGAACAGGTTCAGATAATATATCTGAAATGATGACCCCGTTACGACCTGGTATTCATGATGTGATCACAGGCAGATCATGCTAACTGCAGGTCTGAACACGGGCCGATGGGGCGTCTTTCAACTTAAGGGTGGATTTGATTCCTGGCTTCGCTAGTCTACATGCCGATGTGTCCTTGGGCAAGACACTTCACCTAACGTTGCTCCTGACGGCTGTGCTGGGCAGCGTGTGAATGGGTCTAAGGGATGAGTGACAGAAAATGTGCTGTACATTGTGAGTGAGAGAATGGGTGTGAATGGATGAATGGCAAAACTGTAGTGTAAAGCCACTTTGAGTGGCCATCGAGTCTAGAAAACTCTACATAAATAAAAACCATAACACTGTCCTGAATGTGTTCTCAGATTCATTCATTTGTTTTGTCCTCCACATGAGCGTATTGGGGAAGCAGGAGCCAATCCCAGCTGACATGGGGCAAAAAGCAAAGTTCACCATGGAAAATTTAGAGAGTTCAATTAACGTAATCACCTGGATGTTTTGGACTCAGCAGAAGCTGTTTTTTCTTACACTTATCTGCACTTCTACATGAATGTATTTGTAGCCACCATCAAAATAGTAAAAAAATTGAACCAATGCATGCTAGAGGCGGGCTTAACGTAATGGTGACAAGGAAGCGATGTCTAGCAGCTTCTGTATACATCCAACATGGCGGCCAGGGCTCACCCATGTCACCATGGGTGAGATGTTGTCTTGGCTAGGTAACTGACGTTAGACCCCATTAATAGATTGGCATCACTTCTAGAAAACTACAAAAACTACTCTGTATATGTTATAAGCATTTGTCCGGATCATTGGTCTAACGTGGTGACGACACTCTTTCCAGACTCATCCTCAATCTCAAATAAGCCTGAGATGCAGTCTGACATTAGCCAGGCTACAGGATCCCTCAAAAAACAATTGATTTTTCAGTTTCACCTGCAGGTTGCAGCATTACTCAACATTACATTCGGTCTTTTTGAGCTCCTCTCATCAGATGAGCATAGAGAGAAACAATCTCTCCATCTCTTTATCTGAAACAAGTTTATTTGCGGCATAGGAAGTTGTTGCTGGTGCTAGAACAGAGGCCCTCTAGTACAGTGCATATGGCCCGCCACTTAATATCGATTAATAATGGAGTTTATATTGTGAACTATATATCATTCCATGCTAACACAGGCATTTTTATTTTGAAATTCGGTGAAATATTTATCCTGGCGATTTAATTATGGAATATTGTTATATATACTCTCTCACACTCAGCATTTGATTATGACTTTTTATATGTCATTAACCTTGTCTCTTTCTCTCCCTAGTTTGTGTCTTTCCTTCCTTCCCTCTCTCTCTCTCTGTATTCTCATCATGCAGGTTGCAGGATCAAGATCCAGTTTCCGAGGCTACGCTCATCGTCACCATTATTATTATTTTGTAAATTAAAAAGTCGATATCAGTAACTGTATAAATTTGTAACCTGATACAGTTGTTGTGTATCTGCTGCTGGTCTCCCTCTCTCTCTTCTGTCTCTCCCTCATCTCCCTCTTGTCCTTTCTCTCCCCCCATTTTCTGTCCCCCACCTCTCCACTATCCCCCATTTTTCCTTTCACCCCAACCGGTCGAGGCAGATGACCGCACATCTGTGAGCCTGGTTCTGTCAGAGATTTCTTCCTGTTAAGAGGGAGTTTTTTCTCTCCACTGATGCCTAGTGCTTGCTCATTGTGTGAACTGTTGGGGGTCTCTGCTCTCTTTGATGTTGTCTATGTACAGTGCCTTGAGATAATGTATGTTATGATTTGGCGCTATACAAATAAAATTGAATTGAATTGAATTGAATTGAATATAATTGTATGCTCATATGAATAGTTTTTCATTTGAATGGCCCCCTACTGGCCAGACTAGATGTGCAGCGGCCTCAAGGTCATTTGAGTTTGACTTTTCATCTAAGGAACCTGTATATTTGTTTAGCAGGAGCATCTGATGATCTCTCTCTCTCCATGTGAGTCTCCCATGATGGGCTAGATATGACAATGGCTGTAAATTAAGTCTAAAGGAGATATAAAACTCTAGTTCTCTATTAAAGCATTTGATCTTTTAAAGCATTTGTTATTATGGTATTATTTATTACCAAAACATCCCTGCCAACTGCATTTTTTTTTCTTTTCTTTTTATACAAATGACTCCCGAGTGCAACATCAGCAATCAAACACATCATCCTTAGACAATGCAGATGTTTGACATCACATTTCTGCATGATATACACACATATACTACACTGAGGGACCTAAACAGTGAGGCCTCAAGTACAGTGATTCCCAAAGACTAGGTTGATTATTGGTAGATTATTTGGGGTCTCTACACATATTTACCAAATAAATGATTTGTTGACCAATTCAAAAAGATATATTTTTTTGTGTTACAGATAATTATGTCATTACATTAATCAAAAATGTGCCTTTCTCAAATTTTGAGGTTTGTGATTTGGATCATAATAGTTTACCATCTTTAAAACATGGCTGTAGAAAGTGTGTGAAACACTGCCATAGAAGTAGAATAGAATATCTGGGCCCACTCCTACTCTGTGGTTCTGAACTGCAGACATCAAAGCTCCACAGAGGGTGAAAACCCCCCCCAAAAAACTCACTTCTGCCTCCTGGTGTCGTCAAGAAAAATCACAGGGACAATAAACCTGCCACCATTATTACAGGCTTCACAAGGCAAAAAAAATTAATATGAGCAGTCAGATTTAGACATGAATCTTCATTAAAGAACAACTGTCTGCTGTCTTTCAAACCCATAATTTCCTACAACGTTCCTGTCTGCCATCTATTAAAAGCTGTGTTTAATTTCGGATTTAACCAAAATCAAGTGAAAATAGCCATCTGGTGCATGTAGTCCACCACAGCCCTCAGACTGGAGGAAAATATTGTCAGACTCAAACTGGCTTTACTTTTCCAGAAAAACAAGCCACTTGGTCAATTACTTTATGACTGAAAAAACACCTGAGAGTGTGTTTGAGCAGCTAAAAATGCTGCAGAAGAGACAGAAAGACAGTGATATTGACTCATGTGTGAAGCAGCACAAACAGTGATTAAGGTGTCAGCTAGGAGACTGAATTAACAATATTCCAGCTACACATCATGTATACAAAATAAATCATGATATTAACTTGGGAGAATGTCAGGCACAGGGACTTTGAGAAGAACTCAAGAACTGTGCACACAGGGATACAAGCCAGAGGAGGAGAGAAAGAGAAAGACAAGGAGAGACAGGGAGGAGAAGGGAGGACCGTCACCCAGAAGTGACATGCCTCCTGAGGACATGGCACCCATCATTAAAGATGACATCAGAGTAGGGAGGGCCCGCCACGCAAGGTAGACCATTGGTGATGCCGTAGAGCGGCTCGGTATAAATACCTTGAGAGCAGAGCCCAAGGAAGCATCAGCTGCCACTTACACTGACAGACTCCACAACTAAGGATTTAACAGCCAGGAGCAGGGACAGCAGCTTCCTCGATCCCCCCATAGTTTCTTTGGAGCGTAAACCTTCACGGTAAGGTGACTATGGTCTTTTTGGTTTTTATTTTCTGATTGCAGGGGTAGTGCATTGGAGGGGCTTCCTGCTGCAGCCAGGCTCTCCCTGAGGGGATGGAGTGGTAGTGCGAGTGCTGCTGGTTGCATGTGTAATGAGCCATGTGTGATGCTTGGGATTACACTGGGGCAGAAAGTTTCACTGTTTGACAACTGTTTGCACAAAGAAATGCACCGACTGTTATATTGTTGTTATAATAATGTAACATTTCTTACTTGTCTCTTCATTCTGCACTTCTCCAACACTTGAAAGGATCATGCATGGCCCTGCCTGTTCCTGACTATCATTAGAGGCACAGACTAACACACACTTCTTCCTTTTTTGTCTTTTCCAGGTTTAGCTTCACAAGATGGACCTCAGGGTAACAAGCCTTGTCCTCGTCCTCCTCGCTCTGGCCGAGGCAACCCCCGATAGGTACTACCACGTACCCAAAGTGAGCAAGACTCCTTACCCCGTCAAGAGTCATGGTGAGTCACTTTCACACAAGAACTACATGTCATGTACAATCAAGCAATCCTGACACACTGGGAGTAAGAGGGATGATAAACACAGCAAACAAAAAGCCAGCACACTGTCTCACTTACAACAATAAATACACTTACACAGTTTCAGTGCTCACATTTTTTCGGGGCAAAGTTTTGAACCATATCTTTCCTGTACACATGTCTTATGGCTCTGAACAAGAGAGATGCTGCAAGATCAGAAATCACTGCTGGATGTGTATCGGCTTCATAATACATTCCATTTATTTAAATACATGTAGACCTTTAATAATAAATATGGAAGCGAAACCATCAACCACCAAATGTGTTTCAAAGGAGTCTATACATGAAATATGTAATTATGCAGAGCAATTTCATTCAAATAAGTCACTTAAAGTCACCAGTGAAGGACTAAGCCAGTCACTGTGAGTTACAATCAAATCAGACTACACCCAAAACCTGAATCACTCCTCTAAAAGGGTGAACCTTGCCATGAACTCAATCATCATCATCATCATCATCACCACCACTCCCGACCATTTGCTTAAAGTCACCTTTATGCAGGCTGGCAGTAAAAGAGAGCTCCAAAGCCCTCCCCCCCCTTCATCACTTGTTAGCAAGGTGTACAACCCAGGCTCTGATTGACCTGCTCTGAATGTGTAGATGTGTACCTCCCTAAAATGGTGGTATGTGCCTGTAAAAAAGCACTTGTGCTCTAGATAAATGATAGTTCAAGACAGAAACTAGCATGTGCAATTTAAAAAAAGAAAGAAAAAAAAACCAAAGCTGTGGCCGTTGTGTAACTGCCAGGGTGATGTATACCACTGCATTTTATGACTCAACCAAACAATGGTTCTTATTTTGTGAACGACAGGTTGTTTCTCCAGCTTTGTTTTTGAAAAGGTCCTTGATGTGGTTGGAGTGCATGTCTACACAAAAGTAAGAGCTCAAATTTGACAAATCTCCCAAACAGATGTTGCTACCACGTTAGAGGCACGCCCCAAAAACTGCTTAGTGGTTTTAGAATCACACCACACAACAAGAATGACAAAAAAAATGCAACAAAGACTGCTGAGGGACGCTCACATCCAAACAGTTAATCTAACAAACATGCCACAACAAAGTCACTGCAACTTCACTCTGCAGAGGAGACCGTATAGATAGTTAGTTCAAAATAAAAGCAATAAAAATAGCCTCAGAAACAACAAAGCTCAGATAGAATAATGGGAGTAAACTAAAGTCAAGTGTAGTAGAACTCTGAGGGTCACACATTGTTCCCTTCCTGTGACCAGTATCATCATCACCTCAAGGTTGTGGTGGTACAGCCTGCCAAAGGTCCAGTTCTGGCACAAATATATCCTGTGGGGTTTCCAGCACAGACTCAAGTGGTCTGGAAATGACAGTCCTGTCAAAGTGTTTTTCCCTCAGAAAACCACCATATTGAAAAGAGATGCCAACACAACTGGACTAGTTTCATTGACAGGTTGTACTTTTCTCTTGGCAACAACCGGCAATTTTATCACACATGTACAATCCACAGAGTAGGACTGCTCTTACCTTTTCTATTTGCCTATATTCATGCAAAAGCCACATAGTCATACTCTTGTTCACTGAAAAATGAAGAGTGGATGGCAACATCCAAATTAATTAAGTTAATCTGAACTAATGTTAGCAAGTTATATGAAGACGATAATGAATATTTTAGAAAGACAGACCCATTTAAGTATATTATGAACATATATTAAACAAAGGTTCAATACTACACATGAGACATGTTAATTAGCCTTTAGCTAATGATTATACCTACGATTAAGTTAAAAAATGTTTCCATTTATTACAAAAATAAAGCTTGAGCTTTGTCAAAATGGTTCAAACCTAGATGGCAACCTTTTATGTCATTGCCAAACCCTTTGACCCCTCATTTCTCAGCTGGATTAATATCAATATACGAAATACATTCAAAAAATACAGAGAAAAAACAGTCCCTCATATAAACTTGTACCAGTACTAACCTCCAGTAAAATAACCAACCAACATTTATTGACAGTTTCATACATGTATATTACCTTTCCCATAAACACTACAGGATGTGGTAGGAAATGCATCTGCGGGATGTTGACAACTTGCTGACCACTAACTGAATATTCACAGTCATGAGCAGTGCAGGAAATTAAAGGGTATAGTGCGTGCAAAATAAATGAAATGCACAGAAGCTGCTGTAGTGGGTCCCATGCTAGTAGATGTAAGTTGGTGAGAACATCACCTCAGATGAGCAGTGCTGACTATTCCAGGGGCAATAAAAGCACTGCTGTCCCCACACCCTACCCCACAATCATATGGGAGCAGTGTTTCCAGTTGGTTTGTAGTCATAAGAAGTAGAATACCAGATTTTAGGTTATTCATGGACCGTAGAGTCATTGTACTGTATGTGACTGACTGAAAAGGCAAAAGAGAAAGTGGAGAGAAATTCTTCAAGATGAAGCCATTTCTACATCATACACTTGTATATGATCCAGAAATAAATTGTATCCACGGTTAGGGTATTTTATCCATCCACAACACCATGTAAAAATATTGTGCAATATACCTTTTTTACATCAAAATTAATTATTTGGTTAAACAGACTGACACATCACTAATTTCAATCAACTTGTGCATCATATCCCCTGAACAATTACTTAATATGAGTTTATATTTCTGTGTTTACTAGCCGTTACAGGTGAACAAGGTCCTCAAGGTCCTCCAGGTGAGCCAGGACCAATGGGACCACCTGGACCTCCTGGAAAGAGTGGTGTAGGACATACTGGACCACAAGGGCCACCTGGACCTCCTGGAACACCTGGCCACTCTCAGGCAGGTAAACCTGGTACCCCAGGTGGACCTGGAAAACCAGGTGCCCCTGGCATCCCTGGTGAGAGAGGCGCAACTGGCGCACCTGGACAAATGGGCCCCCGGGGTACACCTGGTTCAAATGGAGCACCTGGACCTGCTGGATATTCTTCTCCTGGAAAACCTGGGCCATCTGGCATTCCTGGGGCAATGGGACCAAGAGGAGAGCCTGGTCTGAAGGGACATCCTGGTATTCCTGGTCTTCCTGGCACCAAAGGAGAAAGAGGTATTGGAGTTCCTGGGGTTCAAGGATCACCAGGTCCAGTTGGACCAATGGGCCCATCTGGTATGCCCGGCAAGCCTGGAGTTGGTAAACCTGGAGCTACTGGCTATCCTGGGGAGCCTGGCAAGTCTGGTATGCCAGGAAGAGATGGTTCTCCTGGGGCAATGGGTATGCCAGGAGCAAAGGGTCACACTGGGGCTCCAGGCACAGGATCACCAGGAAAGCCAGGCCAAAATGGTACCCCAGGTTTGCCTGGACCTATGGGCCCTAAAGGCCCACAGGGACCAGCTGGTCAGGCAGGCTCACCTGGAATGCCAGGAGTTGGAAAAACAGGAGAATCTGGAATTCCAGGCAGCAGAGGAGCCCCCGGTACCCCTGGAACCACTGGTCAGAAAGGAGAGCCAGGTCCAACTGGTTATACTGGTCAACCAGGTGCTACTGGTCCTATCGGTCCAGCTGGTCCACAGGGTGCAAGAGGATTCCAGGGTGAGTCAGGCCCAGCAGGACCCAAAGGTGATGTCGGTATGGTTGGTGCACCAGGCCCAAGGGGAACCAAAGGTGAACAAGGAGCTCAGGGTTTCACTGGAAAGCCAGGTACCCCTGGAGCAGTAGGTCCTCCAGGAATTCCAGGTCATAATGGCCCTCAGGGTTCAAAGGGTGCACAAGGCCATGCTGGTTCCCCAGGTCAACCAGGTTCAAATGGTGCACCAGGACTAAAAGGACACACCGGTCCCCAAGGAGCACCAGGACAGAATGGTGAGGATGGAAGGCCAGGACCTATGGGACCCTCTGGTCCCCCCGGTCCCTCAGGCCCCGCAGGACTTAAGGGCCACCCTGGTATTCCAGGCCCACCAGGCCCAGCTGGCCTGACATCTAAGGGAATTTCTGGTCCACAGGGTCCACCTGGAATTCCAGGTGAAAGAGGCAATGATGGTATCCCAGGTGCCTCTGGTCCTCCTGGTCCTCCTGGTCCACCAGGAGAGATGGTCTACTACCATGAGAAGAGCATGCCAATCAAGTCCCACGAGGTTGCACTGTCTCATGAGATGATGAAGGCGCCCATGTCTGCATTTAGTGCTGTTCTGACCACGGCCTACCCCCCAGCTGGACACCCAATTCGGTTTAACCAGGTTCTGTATAATGGAGAGCACCACTATGATGACCACAGTGGTGTGTTCAACTGCCAGATCCCAGGTCTCTACTATTTCAGCTATCACATCCATGTCAATGGTGCCAACGCATTGGTGGCCCTCTACAAAAATGAGGAGCCAGTACTCTTCACCTATGATGAGTACAACAAGGGCTTCCTGGATCAGATGTCAGGCAGCGCTGTGCTCATGCTGCATGCTGGTGACAGGGTCTTCATCCAGGTCCCTGATGAGGAGAGTAATGGCATATTTGCTGCAGATAATGTTCACTGTGCTTTCTCTGGGTTCTTGATTGCCTCAACGTGATTTCACAAATCCAAGTAAACCTCAAAACCTTACAAACATTGAACTACTCAGAGAAAAAGATCCGCTTACAAAAATTCCAAATTGAGATTGTAGATCAAAGAAAAATATGGCTGTAGTTTTTAAATGTTTAATTGCCTCATTGAAATCATTAGAATTATGGGTTAGGTTTAACAGAGGTATTGATGCTAAATACAAGCTTAAAGTATGTGGTTGAAATTGATACCATTCCCCAGATCATCCTTATGTGTGCCTCTTCACTTTTAAGAAACACAAGACAACATTGGAAGATATCTTAAGTGGTGCTATACAACTGCCTGTAACATTTACAGCATGTCTTTTATTTGTGTTTGTTTTACTGATGTCTGTTGTTCAAGAGTTTTCCTGTAATATACATACAAAAGCACGAGCAAATCTGTTGTACTATGTGTTATTAGAGATCAGCACTGTGACTAGAAAGAAAAGCACAGAATGACAAATTGAAAGATTTTTTTTTTTTCAAAAACAACAATGTCCCATTGGGTGTGTTAAGTTATGTACCACTTTCTGACCTAAATACAGAATAAAAGTTCTAGTCTGAAAAAGAAAACAATACTGTCTCTGGTTTGTGTGTGTTCTCTTTTTAAAATATGTGTGTGTTCTCTCTTAAAATATACTTTCCTTGACAGAAAGACATCAGCAATGACTTACAAAGTAAAACACATGTGCAGCTTTACCTTTGAATGCAGACGTGTTGTAATTGTGGTCGATGGCAGCAACTATGTCTTTCCAAAAGTCGGGATTCACCTCATTTCCTCGCTGTTCGTCACACAGGAAATGGAAAGTTACATATTAACAAAGTTTTTCCAAATTTTCTGAAATAATAAAAATATCACTCAATGACATGAAGCTGCACACTCAATGATCAAATAGTACCTTGTGCAACATATCCACAACTCTTCCACAGAGAAGAGCACCAGGTAGATCAAAGTAGTTGTCATAGAAATAGTACTTTGCTGCAAAGACAAAAAGGAAAGATTGGTAAACCAATTAAATAGAGTGAAGTGGGAAAAGATAATGCACATTAACCAAAAACAAATAAGAACTAGCAGCAAACAGCAATAGGTGTATTTACGTCATAACTGACTGTAGGCCCCCTGAACCCTGGCAAGCTCGCACTAAAACATGGCTACCAGCAAAGACATAACAAATATAGCATTTTAATTAATTAGCGAAGAGATCACCAAATCAAATCTGTGTCTCACTATGAATATGTTGACCACTGTGTCTTCCCATTAGACAATGAACCACTCATTCCCCCACACCAAAGTCCATAGAGTAAATCAGCTATTTCATATCACAGCTCAAAGGAGACGTGGGATCCATTGCTGCCTCCATTATTAAATATATGGTGCGGGAGAGTGAGCAGTTTTGAAAACCTTAATTTCCAGTCAGTTTTCAGTTTGTTGTTTTGCTGTCCCCACTGGCGGCCATGTTTTTAATCTCTGCTGGTCATGTCTGCTGGTTCGCAGACAGCGCTGATGATGCCTCATACATCCACACTCCCTGAACTATCCCTTTAAAGAAAGATGATGATAATAATAATATGATACCAGATCTGGTGAAGGAGGTGTTGAGACTGTTGAAGTGCTTCCACTCCCTTTTAGGCCCATAACGTTTGATGATCTCCTCTGTGCTGAGGTCATTGGTTCCGTGTGTCGCTCTAACGAAGCAGGACATAAAAATGATATTAAATGTTGACAAACAACGCTGAGGACCTTAACAAAAGAAAGAGAATGAACTTACCGCAAGACAGTGCCATCTTCAGCCAGTTTCACCAGGTTTCCCTCCTCCAGATCCACCACAAGTCCTTTGAAGCTATACATGTGTAAAGACAGAGTATTATCACTGCTGTCTGAGCCACTAAAATAACAAAATAACAATCAATAATCTGCTGTATTTTTGCATGTGTCTTTAAGTATAGGGCTGGGCGATATGAGAGAAAAAATCTTGATATATACTGTGATATACATTTGATATAAATCAAATCTCTGTGGGGGATATGGCTTATAAATAATCCTGATATATGAGATATGTGTGGCTATAAAGCTGGTTGTTTCTGGATATAAAAGCAATCTCCAATACTTATTGACCTAAATTAATTTGTTAAAAAACTATACTTTTTATTAACTAAAACTGAGTTTTCGTCGACTCGAACTGGACTAAAACTGTTACACATAGAAATGACTAACATTTGAATGAACTAATTAGCATTTTAGTCCAAATCACTGAGACTGAGAAATCTAAAATGGCTGCCAACTAATGGTTGACTAATGACCCGTACACTCAAAGAAACAAAGAAAACCAGACCTAATATGATCAAAGAGAGAAATTAAGAGGAATACAGTCTTTTTATGTCATAGAAAAAAATGCTGCTGAGTAACAGACTCACCAGAAATCCCAGGTAGCAGGAGTGAGGTTCAGCAGGTCCTTGTCGTAGCCTTTGTGTTCCACCAGAAACCTGGCAAAGCTCTCATAGATGAGCTGCACACACACAAATCAATCAATCAATCAATCAATCAATCAATCAATAAGGATGACAGTGTCTGTATTAAATCAAAAAAGAAAGGCATCAGGCATCAGCAGTAGTTAAGAACAGAGCTTTGAGTTTACAGTCCTGCTGCATGTTAAAGCAGGGATTCCCAAACAGTCTCTCCATTCTTCTTTTCACACACCTCTCCTTCACTAACCTCCTTCCTTTCCCCCTCCTTTCTCTCCTCTCTCCTATCCCAACCTGTTGAGGCAGATGTTCGTACACGTCTGGTTCTAACAGAGTTTTCTCTCCAATGTTGCCCAGTGTTTGCTCATTGTGTTGCTGTTGAGTTTAATAATATTAAGGCCCTGTAGAAATATCCATACATCCATTTTCTACCCTTTATCCAGCAGGGCGTCCCGTGGTTTATCACGTCCTGTACTGAAAATAAGAAGGAATTAGACGCCATACTTTTAGGCAGGACGCCCTAAAGACGCCCTATTTTTCCTCCTGTTTTTCCCCGGTAACTTCGCTGAATTGATCAAAATTCAGCGATTAAACCGTCTGAACAAAAACAAAAACATCAGCATGATGCGACAAATCGAAACGTGTACGGTTCCTTTGAATAATAGGAAGCCGTCACTTTTTAAAGGTGGATAAATGGATGTTGTTTGTGGAGAACAGTGTGCTTAATTCCCACTATTGACATATTTACACTTGATAACGTCCTTTATAATGTGAACACTATATAAAAATAAGGACTTTTTTTTTTACTTTTAGCTTCAAGATTCAAAGTTACTTCCAAAAGAGTCATCATGTAAGAATTGTTTTGTTGTGTGAATGTTCAAAGGTGTGAAACGTCAGAAAACCATCACAAACTGTTTCAGTTATGAATTTCAAAATTCCACCCCGCCCACAAAAGTTGAATATTGTACATTGAAACAAATTGAAACAAATATTGAAACAATAAGACAAGAAATAAAACAAGTTTTTTTAACTTCTTAAAAGTGAACGCTAACACGGTCCCTATTCTCTTCTTTTTCAGCGTAAATTGCAGATTCACAAACACAAACAAAAACACACACAAACCCCAAAACACAAGCAGAAACCAAAACACCAGCATATATGGCAACACTTTGTTCAATTGTTCAAATAATTTGTTGCCATCGAACCATGTTCTTCATTTATTCATGTCTGTTCTAACTCTCTCCATGAGCTGCTGCAAATCATCTCGGGCGACAAAGGACGTCGGTATCAACCGATTATGAAAATAATCGTTAGCTGCAGCCTTGGAAGGAAACAATAAAAAGTGTAATTCAAAAATAAAAGACTACAAACGTGCCGTCTAAATGCAGACCATCACCATCAGAAGTCTGATTAGTCCAACTTTAGTTGACCTTGTGAAATACTTTGTTAACCTTGTTCTGCAAAGGTGCGATTTAAAGTTCACAGGAGTGTTGTTATGATTATTATTGATATCATTATTATTTAAATTTGAATGTATATTGACGGTATAATAGAAATAACACGTGACAGGCGGTGGATGGTGATGTGAGGAACTGCTGGCTGTCAGTGGGCCTCATTTAAATACATGCATGAGCATCATGAACCTGTGAGTCACGCAGAGTGACTGCAGCAGCAGCATCAGCAGCAGCATCAGCATCGGCAGCACACACACACACACACACACCTGTCCACTGCATGCAGCCACCGAGCGACCACACGCATCTGCACCGGTCAGTGGTCGATCAGGCGCCGGTGCTGAGGTGACGGTTATTGACTGTGAGCTATTTTTAATACAGATGTGATGCAGCGCGGGGTCGAAGCCACAGACCGCATGAATGTCGCGCGCTTGTGGATGCCCACGCGCACACGTACACACACACACACACAAACACACAACAATGACAAAAAAGAAATCAATCAATAAACAAACAAACGCTCACCCTGGAGATCTCCTTCAGACGGTAGCGGCAGAGCGTGTGGTCCAGGTCGAAGCCGATAACATCGCAGTCTGACAGGCTGAAGTAGTCGCTCATTGTAGCTGGAGCTACGTCCGTGCTCACACACCAACGACACTGCTGCACTCACACTGGCGACGTGTCCACGTCACACACCCACTGTCGCCGTCGTCTCACGAGTCAATCACCGCTGACCGGTTATATAGTCAATAAGTTCCCGAAAGGCGACAAAAAAAAAATAGAAAAAAAGCCTGAACTCGCGTGCGCCAGAGGAAGGCGGTAGAGAGGCGAGGGCAGGCGAGCGGAGGCTCGTGAGCAGTGCTTCCGGGTATGAAAGGGTACCGTAATACACAGTGCGAGCGCGCAGAGAGATTACAGGGGAAAAGCAGCGACGTTACGGTTGGAACCATTTTTTTGGGTGGTGATTTTGAGCTTTAATTAAAAACTCCGACGTGACGTAATGTTTTGAAGGTGTTGTGGGAGTGTTTTCTTGACCTTAGTCCCACTGTGGAGCAGGTGGTGTGGAGTGTGGAGCAGGTCAGGGCGAGGTCAGATATGGAGGAGCTTTGAATGTTAAAAGAAGGATTTTGAAGTCATTGTGGAAACGGATGGGGAGCCAAAGGCAAAGGCATGAGTGCTAACCACTACACCACCATGTGACACCTCAAACATAATTGTAAATTTTTAATGAATCACTAAAAATATACACACTTGCAAAAATCAAATAATCAAATATTCTCTGTCACGCACACAGACATAAATGAAAAACTATTCTTGGGTGGGTCGTCACACTGTCGATGAACAGTGGACCTAAACGTGTGGCTTTCATCAAAGTTATTGAAAATGTAATGTTGAAAATGTTCAGGGCCCCCGAGCATTTGCCTGGTATGTTAATATAACCTTGTAGATATAAATGATCTTGTGAGTTTAGAAGTCAAGGAGGTAGCAGACTTTTTAACCTACTGTTTCACTCATTAGTCATTTCGGGGGAGCTTTGCCTATAACTGAGAATAGATTTTAAAGCTAATACCTATATGCATCCCTAATATATATATATATATATATATATATATATATATATATATATATATATATATATATATATATATATATATAGATAGATAGATAGAGAGAGAGAGAGAGAGAGTTCTTAATATATATTACTATAGTAATAGTATAGTAATAAAAAACCCACACAATTATACATTTACACAACATTTAATTAAACACATGTATGAGTGCAGATATTGTATTTAATGTCACTGTGATTTCTTAATGTCGTTGTGATTTGCACTTCTTGGCCACCGTACTTACCTGTGTAGAGTCCAATAGTGTCCAGCTGCAGCCCAGGAGAACAACACCCTGGCGTGACAACAACACCCTGGCGTGACAGAAGTGACCTCAGAATTCTAGTTTTTTCTTTTAACTTTATTTAGACAAATAAACTTACAACAGTAATTACCATTTAAACAATACAAAAATAAAAGCTTTATTGTAAAATTATTTCAGTAAACATTTTTTAAGATGCTGAAGGTTCTGTATAGCTTAAAATTGTAAAAAAAATATATAATTTATTGTAATTAAACGCTTTTAAAGGTCGCAGGTTGTGCGTCATGAGTGTTGTACGCTAGGGCTTATATTTACTATTGTATATGAATTGGTTTATGTTTTGCTTCCTTCTCTTTTTTTTCCTCTTCCTTCTTGTTCTTCTTTGAGTTGAAAATCACTTCCGTCACATCACAGTACTTCCGTCACGCCAGGGTGTTGTTCTCCGGGGCTGCAGCTGGATGCCAGCGACTCGGAACAGTCATGCAAAAGACAGCTGCAGTGCACGATAATGGCCAGCAGAGGGCACACGGCGTCATCTCCTGTGTGAGGACCGCGGGGCCACTCCCCATTCCTCAGCAGGTGCAGCTGATTGAACCATGAACTTCCCTTTATTAGTTGTCCTACCTGTGTCAGAAGAAGTACTTGTAGTAGTAGAAGTAGTAGAAGTAGACGAAGTAGACGTAGTAGACGTAGTAGACGTCTTTACTGCGAGACTCTGGGATTATTGAGACACAACAAGAACAGCACGAATGGAGGATTTATTATGACGAGCGAGGGTTAGAGCGTTCAACCGTACATTGTCACAATGAGTAAGAGCGACCGATGCGCGGACATCCAGGCGAGTGTCTCGGCGTGCTGGGAGAGTTTCCTGGCCTGTTTTAAGAAGCCGGGTCCGGCCGCAGGTGAGAGCAACAGGCCCGAGGACAAAGTGGATGTTGTGATTGAAAACGGCGCGTTATCAGAGCCGGGATTTGACAGCAGAGTTCTCAGCAGCAGCAGCAGCAACAGCAACGACAGAAGACTGTCGCTGTCTGGAGAGCGTTACATCGCGCTGTATGATTACTCCGCCCGCACTGAGGAGGACCTGAGCTTCCATGCCGGGGACATCCTCCAAGCTCTGGACAAAAGTGCAGGGGACTGGTGGTTCGCCAAAGCCATCACCGGCCTGTCCTCCCCCAGGCAGGGATACATCCCCGCCAACTATGTGGCTCCTGTGGAGAGTCTGGAATCAGAACCGTGAGTCTTTTAAATCCCAGTCATTGTCTGGAAAATCATGTCAAATAAAGTTTGACTCTGAAAAGGTTAAATTCTTTCTTTATTAAGATTGGCTATGCATTAGTGTAATAAGTGAATATACATTTACTCAAGTCTTTGTCCAAAATGAAGTTTTATTTTATATATAACGTGTAGTTTCGATGTGTGTGAAAGTATTTAAATGAAATAAATATAGTCCACATATAGCTATGTGTTAAAAAGCTGCAGGAAAATCTCACATTTTCAGGAATGAACTAACTCAGTATACACATACAAATGTGTTTATATACAAGAAAAAATCAACACACACATCACTCCTATGTTTGTTTGTGTGTGTGTGTGTGTAAAGTGTCTTTATTAACACAGGCTATAAATGAGCGTATGTGTTTTAAATGTACAACTGTCAACATGAATCTCTGTATGTATACGCAATGTAAAGATATGAAAATGTAGCACAATAGTAAATGTATAGACAAGACTCACACAATTGTCTATGTATACATACATAGTGTGTGTGTGTGTGTGTGTGTGTGTGTGTATAGAGAGAGATGGATGGACGTCTTCTCTCGCACTCTCACACAGTCTTCAGAGTTAATCATTCTCTGTGACCAGGAAGTCTGACATTCCAGGTTAATAATTCCCAGAAAGCACCGGAATGAATCTTCCTTTGAACTGCTGTAATTAAATCTAATGACTGACTCTTTGGCACTAATACTTCAACAAAGTACATTTTTGGCTGCACTCAGTTTAAAAGACAAAAAGAGAGCTTTGTCATATTCATTTGTTGCACTGAACCTGGACGGTTTACTCTTTGCTTTTGCAGGTGATGATGTTTTCGCCTGTTCATTACAGTATCGTGCTGATCTGTGTGGAAAATGTAACGTCATGTTAAAAGTCCACCTTGTTTCAGTGGTGCATTGTTGCACCGATCGGCATCTCCGTCAAACCTGTTTCTGCTCAGCTGCATTCTGGTTTTTCCTGCGTCTGCAAACAGGGATTAGTGTTTTTATAACCTAGATTCATCCCGATTCATTGTTGTCAGAGTTTCACCAAGTCACACATGGACATGACATAACATTAACAAAAGACAGCAGCGACTATAGTGTCTTGTTTTTTCACTATATTTCACTGTTTGACAGACTTTTCCAATTGGAAACTTTACCTTTGAAAACAACGTACTCTCTCACATCAGTGTCCACTGAGAAATCAACATTGTTTGCATCATGTCACACGGAGGTGATGATCCACTGCTGCCTCCATCACTAAGTGTAAATCATTCAGATTTACTTCAATGACACAAACTGACCAAAGCACACAGCAGCTCCTGTGTCCCCCCATTTTTAAATATACATAAATAATGTAAGTGTACATTACAACAGGGGTGTCAAACTCATTTTAGTTCAGCTGTCACATACAATGCAATTTGAATAATAGAATAACAAGCTATAAACAACAAGCTCTCCAAGTGTTTTACATTTAATGAAGCATCTTTTTTACAAAACCTATTATGAACAACCTGGAATTTCTTGAGAAAAATAATTGCAACGTCAACACTATTAAGCGAAAGTTTACCAGTGTATCCACAAAGGCACAAAACACTTAGTCACAGAAATCTAGTAGTTTTACATTTAGATTAAACTCTAATCATAATGTTGAAATTATAACAAATTCATCTGGCGGGCCAGTTCTGGCCCACGGTCCGTATGTTTGACACCCCTGCGTTACAATGTGTGCAATCACGGAGACGGAATGAAGAAAGCCCAGCCACTAAGAAAATGTAATTAAACCTTTTTACATTTTGAGATTTTCCCACTTTTTTTCCTCATGTCAACCAATCAGAAAGTGTGTTGACACAGATTTGAAAGAAATTCAGTTTATTACAATTTCAGTATTTACATACATTTATGGCTCTTTTCCACTACGGTCCCAGCTCGCCTCGACTCGTCTCGGCACAGTTTCGGATGGTTTTCCACTACAAAATAGTACCTACTCAACGTGGGCGGAGTCATCACTGCACGGCTGCATGAAACTGCTGTGACTTTGTTTTACACGCGACACTCAAACGAGTGAATTAAAAATATTTGTTCGATACTTCCGTGACCGGAGCACAGACTGAAATACAGTGTTTGTGACACCGGTCGCAATCGCGATCAGCAGTGCGGTCACTAAATATGCCTCTAGTTTCTTATTATTTTCAAACACTCTGCTAAAAGCCTGCGCTTGATTTCTGTGTCGGACGTCTCTTCCTGTGACAGCACTGAACAATCGGTACCTTTAGTACCCAGAGCAGGAACTTACCTGCTACAATGCTAGTGGAAACACTACTTAACCGTGCTGTGCCGAGGCGAGTAGAGCCGGGGGAAACACAATAATAATAATAATAATAATAATAATAATAATAATAATAATCTCCTCATGTCATAAACACACAGATCTTTGTACATCCTCCGGTCCGTCATGTGATGTGTTGACCAATCACAGGGCAGCTCAGAAAGACCAATGCAAGAACATTTCTAAAATGTCAATATTTATATTATAATATAATATTTGTATTTAGTGACTGTGTATAAAAAGACGTCACGACAGTGATGTGCAACGTTGAGGAGATACGATAGTATTGGAAAATGATACCGAGCTGATTAGAGCAACAGTGTGATTTCACTATTGTGTTTATGTGAGTTTTTGAACATCGATGGCGAATTCTATAAGCAAAAGATACACAAAGAATCCTCGTCAGCATTATGCTTTATTTGACTTCTGGGTTTTGAAAACTCAGAATTGCGATGTGCTCAAATGTTATGTCTACAAAAGAGAGGAGCAAAGAAACCAGAATATAATTAAAATCATTGGTAATTCATTTGGTAGTCAATTACATCATCACTACATTCTTTCTTTTACTCTATAAATGAAACATATTGGTAAGTTTTAGGTTGCTTTATTGGATTAAGTGGTTTAGATTGTGCTGCTAGTACAGTGAATCTTTACCTCTCCCTCAAATGTGTTGCTTTCATCAGTGTTTATACTAAAGAAATGACTGAAATGTGCTTGACCAGCTGTGTTTCTTTGCCTAAATTCTCCCGTTTAGCTGGTATTTCCCCAACACCAAGAGGATAGACGCAGAGAAGATGTTGGTTGCTGGAGGAAACCGGCACGGTGCCTTCCTCGTCAGAAACAGCGAGACTGAAAAAGGAGAGCTCTCCCTCTCAGGTGAGCTAAGCTACTGTAACACTGCACCAATGTGTGCAGTGTTTGCATTAGAAATGCAAGAGATATTGATAGAAATCTGTGTCAGCTCCACTCTGAACACATACCCTGGTATATACATATGGGATATAAACAGAACAGTATTTCCACCAGAGGAAGCTAAGGTCTTAATCTTAGTCCAGTATCAAAACGGTTGATTATTTTTCTAATGGATTAAATATTATTGTTGACTCCTCACCAGCCTTCTAAGTAATCCCGTGCCTCATTACCAGGAAGTGGACAGACTCTATGGAGATGCTAAGCTACTAGCTGAGTATTATGTAACTATTCCTGTTTAACTGGCAGTGCTAAATCACTGCTATAACTTTATAATTCAGACTTTGCTCTGGGCTAGTTCCCTCCTCTCACGAGTGGACAATCATCTCCTGTGACCAATCATGGTTTCTTACCTTAGGCTGTTTGTGAAGAAGACATTGTGCGTTTTGAACCAGTCAGTGATGTGTGCGTTTGCTCATGTAAGTGAGTCATTGCACTTCATGTGTATCTTTACCATGGAATAAGATTTTCCTTCATCAGTGTTAATATTGTGGCGGCTGCTGCACATAAATCTGCACGTCGTGCTGGGAATTGTAAAAACTCTAGCGTACAGTGGCTGAGAAGACCGATGTGCTTTCACACATGTGAAAGAATTTGGCCATGAGCATCCCAGACCGGCTGACATGGCGGTACAGTGGCTAGCCTTGGCGTCCCAGACCACGTCTACATGTGGTTTGATGGATCAGATCTGACACATTTTGGGTATGTTCACACGTGAACTTTGTGTCGTCCACTGACTGGCTCATTCAGGACTTGACATGGGATAATATTAACATTTCTTGTCAGGATTGTCTGGACCAAAACACATGTGTAAAACAAGGCGCTCTCCTAAACACAAATAAAAGGCTTATTCTAAGACTTTACTATGAAACTATTATACAATTAAGCAATGTATTTCTGGGTAGTTGAGTTTCTATCAATAAACCATGTTACACACCACACCTGATTATCATACTAGTCGTGAGGTCCTGAACTGACTGGAACAATGAAGGCTGCCCCTTGTGGCAATCACTAGGACTGTATGTTGGTGAGCTAGATAGTATTTTCAAGTCACTCAAGTCAAATGTTGATGATTTTTCCCGATTGTTCAGAAAAGAGAAATTCACAACAATCAATGTGCGTGTGTAATAAACTTCAGGATCGATGTTAATGTCTGAATGACTATTATTGTTGCTAATATGTAATGTTGGAGGAAGTATAACCTCCACCAAGGAGGTTGTGTTTCCATCGTCATGGGTTTCTTATCTTTAAGTCTGTTCTGCTCTTAGCCGCCACAGTTTTTGACGTATCAATGTTGAATTTTTTGTGATGGGTAAGTGATCACCCAAGCATGTTCCCATTCAATTTTAATGTTAAGAATCGACCCACTGATGATCAAGTGTTCACAAGATCACTGACAATGGGCAAAAGTGCAAAACTAAAGTAATATCTCTGTCAAAACTGATCGTATTTTAACAAAAAGTTCTATGTGTTCAGACCTTCTACTTCTCTACCATCAGACAAATGTTAATCTGAATCTGATCCACATTACAGAGGTCACATAGGTGACATCTTAACAGCTATACAGTCAGTGGGTTCTATACTGATCCAAAACCTCTTCTGGATCCAGTGGATGAAAATGTAAACATTTTAGTTGCCAGTATGTAAAACGCACATTGAAACGTTCTGTGTTCTGTCAATATTTTAATAATGGCTACATCAATGTGATCGAGTGTTAGCTTCTAGCTTCTGTTAGCTGATTTTCCACAACATTAATTTTATGTCGCGCAATAATGATTAACCTGGAGTGACTAAGGATCCTGATGTGATAATGTTCTGAACAAATCTCTGTGATAAATGATAGCATGTTAATGTCTTGTCAGTAACTTTCTCGCATGATTTCACGCCACTAGCGTAGCATTGTCCTCTTGTCTGTTTGCTCCTCCTGTCACAAAGCGAAGCACATTTCATGCCCGAGCAGCGCTCAGTGATTCATTTGTTCCCTCGATTCACTCAGATGATTGATGGTCTGAAGGTCATCAAGTTAAATAATATAGAGGTCTCCGCTCCCATAAAAGCATCATGATAACTTTATCTCTCCGTGTGCTAATCTGTCTTTCCACTGGCCTTGTTCTTTCCACTACAGCTGAATTCTTTCCAAGCATTCTCATGCATCACTGACAGTCCACTTCATTTCACAGTCGATAAGTCTGCGGTAATTCGCTGTTTTTTTGTTGGGATTTTTTTGTGCATGGATCAGATCGACATTGGGGAAGAAAACGGACCAGCAACCGGTCCAGGGTGTACTCCGCCTTTTGCCCTATGGCAGCTGGGATTGGCAAATCTTGTCATTGCTCTAAAATCACTTTCCATTACTCAGAAATCACAGATAGTGTGTGTGTATATGTGTATATATGTGTATATATATATATATATATATATATATATCACAGAGAATCATAAGTAAGTAGATCATAAGTAAGAATTATAAATCATAAGGTCCTGAAATGCCTGGAAAGAGAGGACTGTATGTTGGTGAACTCATTCATGATAATCCTTATAATGAACATTCACCATATTTATATTTTTCATGGGTGCTTTTTATCACATTTGTTTCATTTTTTGTCATGATTTTTTTTATCCATCTCTAGTTGGTTCCAACACCAGTAGAATTACACAATTATGTGCTGTGTATTATGATAACCACACCTGTCTTACTTACTGGTTACTGACTAAGTTCTTATTTTCTTCTACTGTCGTCACAGAGGCACTGCTTTTGAATCCTCCTTTTGTTCAGCATACGAGGATAATCTACATGTCCAGGCGTGTAAAAGTAGGCTGCACCGATCACTTAAATGTCCACTTGGACAGGTTTTTATTTGTTTTTTTAAATTGGACATTACATGCAAAACTGGGAAACACCCACTTGTTGTTAAGTTTTTGCATTCTCATCACCCGATGAAGGACATGATTATAGTGTGCTCATAAAAAAATGTGATGAAATGCTGGCAAAATCCAGTCAGTATTAATAATAATAATAATAATAATAATAATAATACTGCTAGCTTGTATCAATGTGTAGTGGAGGTGGTGGTGGTTCACTCTCTCACACGGCGTTGTCTTCATTGGGGAAAAAGACATGGAGGTCTACATTGCTTTAGGGCAGTTGGGTAACTCTGTGGTTTGTATAACCCTGGATGTTGGATTGTCTTTCAGTGCTGGACAGTGGGAAGGTGAAGCATTACAAGATAAGAAAACAGGACAATGGTCAGTACTTTGTGTCAAGGACAAGGTCGTTTCAAACTCTGAAGGAGTTGGTGGAATATTACTCCAGACAAGCTGATGGCCTTTGTGTGCGTCTGGTTGAACCATGCAAAAAGGTAAAGATGTGGTACAAACGCTGTCGACCCTGACATGAACTAAACAAACCCTGGGGGTTTTTGGGAAGTGTAAAGAATGGTGCTTTTTGTCCTTGTAGATGGAGGCTCCACAGACTCATGGTCTTTCCTACAACACAGTGGACCAGTGGGAGATTGACCGTAACTCCATCAAGCTGCTGAGGAAACTGGGAGCCGGTCAGTTTGGTGAAGTGTATGAAGGCATTTGGAACCAAACCACAGCAGTGGCCGTGAAGACCCTCAAACCTGGTATATGTGAAATAAACGTCTTTTTAATTGTCCAGCATAACCTCTGTTGCATGCTGAGGGGTGTAGTTTGCAGTACATCCAACTGTACATCCAACTGTAACCATATTATAATGATGTAGGGAAGTGGTTCCTTTTCACAGTTTGGGTTTCCTTGGTTTTCTTGACCCGGGTCGACCCGGGGCCAAATCTGCTACAGAGCCTTGAGGAATCTCAGTTGAGGAAACACACTTGGTAATATTTACAATGTGCTCAAATGAACACACCCAGAACATAATACTGAACACACCCGTTGTTGATGGGAAGGAAACCTTTTAAATTACATGTTACATGATTTAAGATGGAATGGAGTACAATCAGCCAGGGGTGGAGTCAAACTTGCGACCACTGTGACCATGATGTCTTTCGCACACAGGGTACCGGTCTTGCCCACTGAGCCACCCCCCCCCCCTTTTTGTCAGGTTGTCTGTCCTTATTTGAAGCCTTTTAAATCCATTAAGAGATAACTTAGCCTAAGGGGACATATAAAGATATGACTTAACAACCAGTGTGACTTGGCTGAGGCACCTCTTCCAGATGTAAACCATAGTATATGATTGAGGGGAACTATTAATATGAATAGCATAACATAACCAGTGTTATTTGGCTTGGGCTTCAGGGCCCTCTGAGCCCTTTGACCCCTGAGCCTGTTAGGCCTGTTCACTCATCCATCCTAGCGTGTGAACACTACACCACACGATGTACAGATCCCCAGAGTTAATGCTTATCTTCCAAAACATTACAAATAACCATCAATGAACACTTTTGCCAGGTACGATGGATGCCGAGGATTTCCTCCGAGAGGCTCAGATCATGAAGAGGCTGCGGCACCAGAAGCTCATCCAGCTGTACGCCGTGTGCACCATAGAGGAGCCCATTTACATCATCACAGAGCTGATGAAGAACGGCAGCCTGCAGGAGTACCTTCAGAGTAAGAGAGTGCTTTGTTTTCGTCCACACGTGCGATTAGAAGCGCCTGCTACTTTACGATGGGGTCAGAGTCCAGTGATTCTGCTGCTGCAGCGCTTTGAAAACAGTCTTCACTGCCTGAGAAACTGAGAAACGCTAACTTGTGGTGGATGAGGGAGCCGCTGGTCGACGACGACAGACATCAGAATCAAAACTCCCGTGTGCAAACTGATTTAATGGGCAAACCATGATTTTAGTGAGTGCTGATGTAAAACAGATAAAGACGTGCACTAATGTTCCTCGCGTGTTATCTTCTCTTGGCATGAGGACATGTTGAAATCACAATGAGGAGAAACTTGTGTTCTACTCGTCTGAATCCTCATCCAAATGTACAGGAATGTACTTTTTTTTATTAACAACATGCTGCCAAATTCTCCTTTGTTGCTGTAATGATGGTGTTTTTGTACATTTCCTGCTACAGTTTAGGGCTGCAATGATAAATAGATTCATTTAGATAATTAATCGATTACTAAGTCATTTGTCAACCTATTTTTATTTTCTGGTTTCTTCTTTCAAAAATGCCAAAAACATGTTATTTAGTGTCTTCAGTTTTCAAAATACTTAAATCAGATTGACCCAGTAACAGTAAACAAGCAGCTCATGTCCTGTGAGATGAGAGTCAATGGACTTTGGTGCAGGGGAGTGAATTTACAACCCCCCCCATTCGTCAAATGTGCTGCCAAGATACAGATAACAGACACCTAAACTTCAAAAATGACTTTTACCGTGTGTAATCACTTCCTGCCTCATTCATGCTGCTTCTGTGTAAAACAGCGACTCTGTGTCTGCGTCTCGTAAAAACCAAACCCCCAAATAAAGATTACTTTAAACCTTTTGGAGGAAAGTATTTACAGTCTACCAGCTCTCATCAGTGTTGAAATACCTTTGCCATTAGCTAATCCTGGATTGTTGAACCTGTTGCAGTCTAATCCCATAGGCTGTTTTCCCCGCAGATGTATCAATCAATAACAATGACGGCTGCATTCCATTTGGCTGTGTCATTTCAAGTTCTCTGTCACTTCCTGGCACAGTCTCAACTTTGTGTAGGCTTCTTTAAACCTCACAATAACACAGAGCACGAAGCCCTCTTTGATTGAGTGACAAATACAAATCATCACATATACAAATTGCTCATTGCTAATTGGAGACTCTAAATTTACCCCAGCCATGGGGGGGAGGGGAGGGGTCACATCCAGTATACTCCTAGTGCTGGTGCAAAACCCAGATGAAATGGGAAGGTTGGGTCAGGAAGGGCTATAGACGGAGTAGCCAAAATAATAATTCTGTTTTTGTGAGTGTTACTCTTTCATTTCCCTTGTGGGAATCAGTAAAGATTTTATGGTATTAATTAATATGCGCCGTTTCTGCCTTGATTTCAGAAGATAAGGGTTCTACTCTCCGGCTCTGTGACCAGATAGAGATGGCAGCACAGGTGGCATCGGGCATGGCCTTTCTGGAGGAACAGAACTACATCCACAGAGACCTGGCAGCCAGAAATGTCCTGGTGGGCGAAAACAACATCTGCAAGATCGCCGACTTTGGTCTCGCCAGGGTCTTCATTGTGAGTTTGACTTTGTTCTTTATTCTCTTGATTTGAAGCTCTATGATTTCAAGCTAGTTATGAGCCAGGCATTTCCAATGTTCCTCTTCAACCCACTGTGGAGATGTGGATCTGGACACTAAAACTGAATTGTGTGTGTGTGTGTGTGTGTGTGTGTGTGTGTGTGTGTGTTAGAACGAGAGTGTGTACGAAGCCAAACAGGGCACAAAGTTCCCTGTGAAATGGACCGCTCCAGAGGCCATCCACGACAACAAGTTCAGCATAAAATCTGATGTTTGGTCCTTTGGGGTTTTGCTGTACGAGATCATGACCTTTGGCCAGATGCCTTATCCAGGTAAAGACTATCACCTTCCATTCTTCCATTGTCCATAATGTCCATTATCCCGCTTATCCTTTGAAGGGTTGTAGGAGGAGCTGTAGCCAATTCCAGCTGACATTGGGTGAGAGGCAGGGTTCACCCTGGACAGGTCACTAACCTATCACAGGACCAGCTGTTAATGCCGAGAACACAGAGGGACACAGACGTTCTCTAGATGCCATTAACTGAAGGCAGTGTCCAAACGGCTTCTATGGACATTTGTGCGCACTCAGTCCCACTGGGTTGATTCCCGGGGAGAGTCTGAAAATGCATGTACATATTCAGCCTAAACAATAGAGTAAATGAATCCTCAACAACTCTCCCTCACTTGGTTTGCTACGTCCTCTTTCTGCAACAACTGTCAAGTCTCAAGAGAGTTGAAAGACACAAGTGCTTTGGTAATGTGGAAATAAACCAAGACACTTTTAGTGAACAAAAGGTAACACGTCATCGTTTTTGTGAGTAGTCTTCTTGTACACACACATATTTAGAAACACGAGGCCTAGGTTGAACACAAATCTTGGAATTCCCCATTTAAACACTTAGAATGAATTAACTGAACAGATTTAAACAACGTGACTGTTATTCGGGGTTCAGTCGACATCAGAAAACTTTAATTTAAGTGAAGAAATCTGATCCTGCTCGATTTGTAACCATGTCTCTCTGGGACTCTTCCAGGCATGTCCAACTTCCAGGTAGTCCAGAAGGTTCCCCTGGGACACAGGATGCCACGCCCCCCAAATTGCCCCCAAGTCATGTATGACATCATGATGGATTGCTGGAAGAAGGACGAACATGAACGACCCACGTTTGAGACCCTGCAGTGGAAGCTGGAGGACTTCTTTGACCTGGATGTGAACTCGTATGACGATGCCAGCCGATACTAAGACACTCAATAAAAAGAAAGGACTTAAAGTGACGTATTTAATGAAGTAAGACACTGAAAGGTAATTTAAAATCCATGTGGTAGAATACTGTGACAATAACTGACTGGCTTTTCCTACAGCAACACTCCTGGCTTTGCTTTGTGTGATAACCGAATGCACTTTGAGACGAGGCCACATGCACGTTGAGCCTAACTTGTAACGTTGGCTCTCAAAATGGAAGAGGCCTCTGTCAGAACAGATGAAAAGCTGCAAATCTGTCCATCTCGACCAACCAGTTCTTCTTGCGCTCAGCATAGCGCACATTGTTTCCACCAGCTACGTGAGCTTTACTGTCAGGATCTGAGAAATGTTCCCGTACTTTTATTGTGAAATGCACTGCCCATCCCCCTCAAAAAAACAATGCCATACACTAATATTTGGTATGAGTCGTACCATTAAAGCCTCATCTGGGGGCTGTATGGATGAGATTGATTTATTTTGTCACAGTAAATAGGAAGGATGTAGCATATACTGCACAAAGTGAAGTGTGATGTCATCTCAGGTGGTCAAAGGTCAAATCTATCCAGGATACATGTGTGAATATGTCGTATTTAGTGCTGTCGATTTGTGATAGGATTCCTTAGGACAGATGTTTTATACCAGGTCTGAACGAGGTCTATAGGCAACTGTCTTTGGCTTTAGTAGTCAACTTTAATCCCGTAGCCTGGCTAACACCAGACTGTCTCATGGAAAGAATGTCGTCACCTCCCATTTTCTCAATGGGAGACTCAAATCTCTGCTTCACTCCACAGTCCATCACACGATCCAACAGTTTGTCCTGAAGCTCATGTCTTCAGACGACATCACAAAAAGAACATGGAGCTCTGCAGGTTGATGCACACAAATAACTGGAGCGTAACTATGAGTCCACGTTTTTACAAACCCCGTTTTGTTGTTTTGAACATTTATAAAGAAACTTTTAAGCTGCAGTAAATCATAAATCATTTGTCTCATGGCAGTGCACATTTTTATCTTATCAACAAGTTATTTTAACTGTCGTTTTTAAAGTGGATCATAAACGTTTATTTTGCCTTTTTCGTTGTGGTTTTCACTCACCGTTTTACCCCCGAGCCGGTCAACGACTTTGCTGATTGGAGGCAGATGGGTAGTTAACTGTGGGGTAACCAGCAGCTTACCTTTACTGAAAGCAACACTGACTCTTCAAGGTCAACAAAGAGTCATTGATAATTCTTTTTATTTGTTCACTATTGGCAGCCATATCATGATGTGATGTATGAAATAAAGATTACTGCAACTTTAAGGGTTGTCATAACTTTCATAATCCAAAGTAAAGTAAATACATGTAGTTCCATCCGTCCAATATGCAATTAAGTGCCACTAGTTGTTGACCAACTCAAAAAAACCAACTTGACTCTAAAGGCTGTAGTACATAATTCTAGCCCTGTTTGTAAATAAAGCTTTATTCAAATAAGTTGTGGATAAAAAGATGATAAAACATTTATTTAGTCGGATGTTTTGACCCATTTATTAAAACTGCCGTGTAGCTTGTTGCTCACTGTTGTGAACTGGCACCATGGATTTCTTCTAGGCGCTAACAGGACAACCTGAATTTTGAGCCTTTAAACGAGCGCTAACGGAACGTGAATGTGAATAGTTGAAGTGTTTTAAAATGAGCTTGTGACATGAACACGATAAACGAGGCTCCAGTGTTTTCATCACATCCTCAAATGCAACAGAGAGAGCAGCTTAGCAAAGGCCCAACAACAACAACAACAACAACAACGCTAACCGTATTTCACATATTGAAATGATATCTTTTGTTTACTGACGTCTTGTGAGGCTGAATGTTGCATATTAACGTGAGCATGTCGATGTTACAACTACTAGTTACTAGCTAGTTACTAGCTAGTTACTAGCTTGTTAGTAACGTGCTAATAGCAGACGAGCCTGTTAGCCTGTGACTTGTTTTTTGGTACTGAATGTTTACAGACACGACAGCCATGACTATTTATGTTGTTGTGTTAGTTGTTTTGTAGTATTCAGTATCCTATCAACATGTTTTATCATTATTTTTGAAATATTGCTACACAGTTAGCTAAGTCAGGGTCTTGCATACAACTGATTGTACAGCTCCCTCTGTATCTAGAACCTGCAGGAAAACAATGTTGGCTACTTATCGAAAAGGCTCCTTTAACAAAATCTACACCTGCGTAAGTGTTTGCTATCTTGGGGAAATGTTTGCTGCTTTATCTCACGGTTAGACATCGTTTTCTTGCTGGAAAAGTGAACCGCTCACTCTCTTTCACCAAAGTCCATTGAAGAAAAATGGTACTGCTGCTTTACTGCTGCCTTGCTAAATAAGTTTGTGTTACACTGGTAAAACAAAGGATTTCACAATTCAAAGTCCCAAAATAACACGTTTTAACTGCCATGATTTTGATGGAAATGAACAAGCCAATCAGACATATCGACATTAGTCTTATTACGATATCTGGATGATGTCATATTCTCATGATTGCCTTGTTATTTGTATATTGTAACCATGCCAGTGTTTATATATGATCATACATTTATTCATAACACAATTAAAGTATTATCCTGCTCATGGGGTTATGTTTGTTACTGCAGCTGTGAAGTGTGTGTACTGAATGGGTACAGTATATAAATATGCAGCGATAAAGGTAATACTCAAACATTTAAGTGAAATAAAAGAACAAATAAATGTACTGTGTACATATGTGTGTCTATATATATGTGTGTATATATATATATATATACTGTGTATATATATATATATACACAGTATATCTCACTACAGAGTGTATCTAAGCAGTGATAATTAATATACCTACTGTACTGAAAACATGGTAATTGTTACACACTGCATTGTAGAAATATTGTGTCGTACAAAGTACTTATATTTGCCAATATACTGTATGTAGTGGAGTAAAATTTACCCAAAGTTACCTATAAAGGAACTACAGACGCACAACAATTATGTACCACCACTGCAAATATGCCTTATACACTGAATAATACAAGTCCAAGAAAAACATAAGAAAACAAATGAGTTACACATGAGTGAAGAAATGCTGGGTTTGATAACACTTAAAATTACAGTACAATATAGTAATAGTAAAAAGATAAAGGTATTACCGCTCTACTAATGCCCTATTACAAAATAACTACCATAACATTACCATGTTATGGTAATATAAAGTGTTACCACCGGTTTAACAGAAATAATGTGATGAGTTCATGTGCTGAGGGTGGTTTGCCCTCTCCTTCTCTTTCTTCATTAGGTTCAGATCCTTCTTTGTTGAATAATTGCTGGCGTGCTGTGCACTGAAAAGTGCAATACTGCCCTCCACAGGAAACAAAACCCTCCTTCTCTTCCTCCACCCCGTCTTTAGTTCTGCAGCCCCAGGTATACCTCCCAGCTACTTCTGACACAGATTTAGATCAGCTATAAATGCTGTAGGAGGACTTCCCCACAAATAGAAACAACATCCAAGAGAAAATCACCCAGGAACCCCTCACTTCTACCCACTAAACCAGGGGTGTCAAACCTAAATGACCCGGGCACCAATGAGGGTCTAGTCTGGTCAAGATGGGGCCGGACTAGAGAAAAAAGTGGTGGAAAAAAGACGACTGTTCAGTAGTGAGTGGTCAACATGACCTTAAAATGATGCTGCAATAAAGGTCAACTGAATTTCAAAGTAAAAGTGCTTGTTTTGATGTGGAACAGCTGTAATTAAAACACCTAACAAGCTCATATACACATGTATATACATGTATATACACATATATACATTTAGTATTATATTGTGTCTCTATTCTTTCACCTCACTGTGTGTAAAGGAAGAGGAAGTCACGCTGTTTTCATTATAACTAGAGACCAGTTTGACGTCATTTCTTGTCTCTGACCTCTCGTCTGTCTTCTTTCCAGGTTTCCAGGTTTGTGACAGTCAGGTTGTACCAGTCTTTGGTCGCACCTGGACTCACATTCTTCACGTGTGTGTGTGTGTGTGTGAGATCAGTGTTAGGTTTGTGTGTTCTGAACTATTGCTTAGTTTTACATGTGTTTACAGCCTTATCTTGTTCCCGCTGTAAAACCCACAGACATATAATCAAGTGACACATAAAACTATAAATGAATGAATGAAAGAATACCGCATATCATTGAGCTACGGATTAAAATGTGTTACTGAGTGCTGCATTGTGTATAAATGAGTCAATTTTAAACTACTAAAATGAAGAAAATACTAATTAAAATGTAATTATTTCAACACAAAGTAACATTAGAATTCAAACAATTAAACTGTAGTTCATCACAAGTTTGAACACTTTTGAGTCTAAATGTAGTTTCACAAAATGACCACAGGGTGGTGCTGACTCTCTGCCACTGACAACAACAGTTTCAACAAAAAGGCTGATTATTGTACATTTGTCTGTTTCTTTTGCTTAAAAACTTTGAGTGAAGACATTTGTACACAGACGCTTTATTTTCCACCAGTTTTCTAATAAATCAAGACACATTTTTAACCCTGAAATGACACCGATGTCACTGTGATAGGAGTGGAAATGTGTCTATTATCTTGTAAAATAGATACATGTAGTAGAAAACATACATACTGTATCGTATTTACTGGAAAAACTGTGCATATTATTTAGTATTTACTGCTGAAATCCTGATTCACACATTCATTTCATCCACAGTCAACTAACATTATCCATCCAGAATGCTGCCCACCTGCCCCAGAGTCCACATCACTGCCCCGTCCTCCCTTCACTCAACCAGCACATCTATTTTAACATAATCTCACTAACTTCTTCCACTCCTCCTCCTCCTCCTCCTCCTCCTCCTCCTCACAGTCTCCAGCCTCTTATCTCCAGCACACAGGACCATGGGGGCAACAGAGCTTTCTCCACAGCTGTCCTCCTCTTCCTCTTCCTCTTCCTCAGCTCCGTCCACTTTTACTCAGAAGTCATCAAATTCTAACCTCTTCAAACATGTGAATAATGCATTTCTTTTAACCCTCAGTGCTCACGTGGCATGGATCTGTGCCGCAGGTGCACCCATGGTGGTGTGTGTTTATAGGTCACATGTTCAGGCTTTTGCCTCGTCTTCTTACTTCAGTCACGATATAAAGTAGCAATAATTGTGTAGAAGTTACAAAATTTCTTTGCTTTTTGTTCATAAAAACGAGCCAAGTGAACTTTGAACTGTGACGTATTTTCAAATTTCACAATTTCAATCCAATTTCACACAGTTTGAGTACTTTTTGCCCAGGTGTGTTTATATAGTTGTTGATTGCCTAAAAAAAGGATATAAGACTCTATAATGCCCTCTGTATATACTGTATGTTAAATCAATGCTTTGTGTTGTGGTTTTTAACACTGTAAAGCGTCTTTTAAAGAACATTACAAGTACCTTCTCATCTGATCCAAACCAATCCAGTTTTATTTTTAAACCACAGTGTGAACCAAAGTGCAGTCCATACTATACAAATCAACAATAAGAGGGCTAACGAGGACTAAAGACACATAAAGGTCATTCCCAGGATCATTCTGGCTCATTATTATAGGTTTTTTAGTATAGGTTTTGCCATATCATTTTGTTTATGAGATATTTTTTGTATGTCATTTGACACGTTGGGTGTTTTTAGCATCGTTTTGCTCACAGCAATGTTCATTTTAATTTTGTTTTAAAAAAACATTATCAAGATATAGAACACTTGAGGCTGTTTTTCTCTTTGTTTTGTTTTTTACATAAAAACTTTTACAGTGTTTTTATTTCATTTTGTGTTACAGGCACAAGAACACTTTCTGTCCTTGTTCAGGCAAAGATGCACCTTACACTCGTCACAGTGTTTCAATATACTTTCTTTTTCTCTCTTCTTCTAATCTAAAAACACACATGTAAAACAAATCGCTTAGCGATTCTGAGCAATTGTTAGTGAAAATACCCAAACTGTATTTTAAAATGGTATTTCAGTCAATAATTATTTTAATGAAATCATCAAAATAATGTGTGATGGTATTGTTGAAGACAGTCATGTTACAAAATATGACATGAATTTTCAATCCTTCAAATTTGACACACATTTTTAACACGACTTTATTGTTATATAATGAATATTTTTAATGTGATTATGCATTGTTTGAGAAATGAGTAACAATATACATGTTATTCTTACTGTAACCTCTTGAAAATGAGCCTTAAGTGTGTGATTGATGATTTAATGTCAAGAGCCAATTTGAAAAGGCCAGAAAAACAAACTTCCACTGCCTGCAGTGGAGTGATAATCCACTAGGGGGCAGAATACAGGTATCAGATCATTTACAACAGGTTTTAAAGGTTGATAAGGTCTAGCTCTCAGAAACATGTGTAGCAAATCTGATACAAATGGTTTTATAATTCTAACTATAAAAGTATAATTATAGGCAAAGTCTCCAGAACCGGTAGTGATGAATGTGAACACTGGACAGGAGCAAAATGATGTCATTAGCTGATGCAACACTCTGTTGACTCATGCAGGCGAAAACATTTCAGTGAAACTGCATCATCTTGGTAAGAGTCTCCCAGCATCGTTATACCTGTAGGTTTGTGGTTTTGCATGAATCATCCATTCATTTTCTATTTTACTTCCTCCACTTCTCAGTGGGCAGACATCATGTACGCCCCACATATGATTAAAACAATAACATTATTGTTTTAATCTGATTATTAAATACAACTGGAATCTACCAGTAAACAGAGACTTTTCATGTTAAATGTTAAATTGCTTCATGCACATTTATTGCTTGTGTTGTGGATTAGTGCAGATCATCGTGTTGTTCAATAACTTGCTAATGACGTTAAGTGACTTTTTGTTATCACTGAACTGTGGAGGCGACATAGAAGGAATTATTTTTTTACACTTACTCTCGATAGATAACGTATTTCTTATGTAGATTCTGTGCACATATTTGTTTTGACATAGCTTTAATGTTCAACTGTGTCATAGTTTCACAGAATTTCAAAATAAAAGTGCTTATTTCTTATGTAACAATGTGCCATTCACAAAAAACAAAACAGAACATATTTATGATGCAAAAATAATCTATAAATAACTGGAATGGTAGAGAAATTATACATCTTTCTAGTTTAATGTGTTACATTATTTATCTCTTCCTCTGACGTTGTCACGTGACCATGTCCCGTATTTATGTTTGCGATGTTAAATTTGTTTGTCTGTGTGACAAAGTGTCTGCTGTTGTTCATGTGATCAGTAACACATGTGCTTTTCCTGCTAAAACACGTTAAGAACACACGTGACTTGTGTAGGAATGTAACCATTCAGGAGATAATGTCGCCTTTTCTTCGCCGACAGTCGACGTTTGGAAATAATTGCCGCTCACACGCAGCACTGTGAGCTCTCGAGCTGATAATCAAGTTGTTCCGGAAGCTACAGTTCAGTAAAGACAGAGTCTGGTGCGTCGTCTTTAATTCAGTGGAAAAGGCTGCACTTGAATGTTCAAAAGCTTTTAAAAGAATCATTTCACAGAGGTAAACCGGATAACGACTAAGTAGCAGTGAAAAATAATAATCCATCTTCCTTTTAGTGTCTCGGATACACATAGGGCTTGAGGAGCTACCTCGTAAAAGCAGATGTCTTTCTCCATTAAAAGGCCTATTTTTCCCTATTAAACGTAATGTTTCGTGTTCTAATGCAGCGCTGCTGTAAAAAGCACAGCAGATAAATTACAAGCAGACAACGGGTGATTGCTTCTCAGATGGGGAAACAAGCGGATGAGACAGGTATAGTGAGAATTATTCAAATGAATTGCTCTTGTTTGCACAAAGAAAAGCAGCTTTCGAGCAGATGGGACCAGGTAATGCCTTCACTGAGAGTCAATACCCTTATTTACAGGGGCATTTAAAGACAGTGGGTGTGTCGTCCCCCGTCCCTCCTCATGTCTGCATGTGTGTATGACTGTGACTAAATCACAGTCATACACACATGTGCTGAGTGTGCATTATGACACTCTGAGCTGAGGTTAAAGGGAGAGTTCCAATACAATCCAACTTTCTTTATCAAGCACTTTAAAAATCAACAACAGCTGAAACAAGTGCTGTACATCAGAGATAAATAAAGTATACAAACGACATCATGAACCTAACAACAAACAATAAAACTACACAATACTGTAGAAAGTATAAACACAACACAAATGACCAAATCATACAATACAACTATAAAAAAAGATCAAAACCAACGTCTCATACTGGGTCGAAAGCCAAAGAGTAAAAATGGGTTTTAAGATGTGTTTTAAAAGTGAAGGGGCGTGTCTAACATGCTGTCCCCTCTGAGCTTGCGGTATCTGCAGTAGCAGCTGATCAGCTGACCTCAGAGTACGGGTTTTCAGTCACGCTTGTTCCTGGTATCGACCTCAGCCTCGACAACGTCACGCAAACACTCGTAACTGTCAATAACAAACAGAAATAACAGATGAGTCTCACATCCGTGTGACATTACAGAACATGAGACCTCATATAACGTTTAAGATTATTTTTAATAAAATAGTTATTAAATAATGGCAAAATGACACAACTATTTCAACTGTTCCCTGGGACGCCGACTCAGACACTAGCAACACTTATTCATAATGAACTGGTTTTACCTGCGTCTGCTGACGTCACAGCGAAGCCACTTCTCTAGCTTTATTTTCAAAATAGTCAATCATTTCAGTGGCTTCTTGTTACTTGGAGGAGGAGAAAGTTTGTGCAGTGCATGTTGTCTTTCAAAGTTGTTTCAAAGTAGCCATCGACTGACCGAAAACGCCGAACCAGAACCAGACTTTCCTCTGGACTGTTCCAGTGACGTTGTCATACTGCGAGAGGTTCAAGGACTGTTGACTGTCATGGTGCTGCCTCCTCTCCCTGCTCTCCTTGTTTCCTTCCTTCCTTGATGAGGGTGGGGCCACCTCTTCATTGACCTGCACAGCTGCCTACTCACCACCTGCAGTATATCTACCGACTCTTCTCTCTATCATCCGTATCATCAGCGTCCCTCCCCGGCGTCTGTCTGCTCTGGATCAAGAACAATCAAACCCTCTCCACCACCGTCGTCCAGCATTGGATGTAAAAGTTTGATCTCGCAATAAATCTCCTTAAACATCGTCGTCTGCCTGAGGTTGAGCTCACAAATGTCACATGAAGCAGCACAAACACAGTCAAACACATATGCACACATTCATAGAACAATTGCCAGAGTGAGATTCATCGTGTCCTGCTGTTCACCGCTGGTGCAGGTTAATGATGTTGCAGCTGCAGACGTAGACGATGACTTACAATGTAGCTCACGATTCAGTAGGTGTCGGCATTGCAGTCTGTGTTGTGGCAACTCAGGGGCAACGGAGGTGAGTCTCAATGTCTGAGACAGTGTCAACTTCCACAATCAAATGTTTTTAAGAAGTTTCTGTGGGGAAAGTTCACTTCCCAGAGTCACAGGCTTCCAGTTCCTGGTCCAGGCTTTCAGTCATCGGGTCAAAGAGAACAGTGAACACTCGTGACCACCTTTGTTTAACTCAGCAAGGGAGAGGGACAGATAAACCAGTTGCCTTTAGGTGTTGAGTATGTTTGTTACCTCTGGCTGTCTTCTCTCCTTGCTGTTTAATTGATGGGCTGCAGGTGTGTCCAGTGGCTCCAATGATGATGTCGCACAACCAAGGTAACGCCATTTTGGCGCGAAACAACCGACTGGTTTCATAAAAAGTTGAAGGTCGTGGATAGATGTTGTGAGGCAGAATGTCAGGA